>NW_011104929.1:0-607 GCF_000146605.3 Meleagris gallopavo | reverse complement strand
CAGTTAATATTAACTGGGACTGAAATCTGATTGTTTTGCTTGATAGTTAACACAGAACTGGTTTTGCCAACAGAGTTGAGTTAGGAAATAAGAAAACCATCCCACTCAAATTCTTGAATTATGTACAGTAGCATGCAAATTTTGCAGTTGTGTTACAGTGACTGCCCAATGGAATACTGTACTGTAAAATCAAATCCACAGTAAAATTCTGATTATTTGATGACAACATTAAGTCTATAGAATGTTCTCATTATTTATAGGCTGTAGTAGCTTTATTAGAAAATGTTCAACTAATAACTTACGATTTTTATGCTCGGAGTTTTTAGAAAACTCATCTTACAGAGCAGACATAATAGCTTATAACTGAGCCTATTTTATTATTCAGCTTAAAGTGATAAATGCTGAGTAATTTTGTGCTTGATGCCTTAAAATTGACACACCTTTCTCTTTATACTGACTAATTTGTAATTTCTGGTCAGTTTCATCCCACTGTCATTAAACACAAGTGTTTCCTAGAACAAGTAAGATTCCAGTAAGACCAGTTATGATGCGTGATGGGATGAAGTAGATTGCTGAGGCATTCCATATCGTGGCAGAATAATAAAAT
>NW_011104928.1:0-420 GCF_000146605.3 Meleagris gallopavo | reverse complement strand
GCAGTGCTGATGGAAGGTCAGTGCCATGTGCCAATGTCGTCTTCTTTTCTGTTTGGATTCAACAGCATTTTCTACCCTTTTGATCTGTTCTTCTTCTCTTTTTCCATGTTTCCCGTTGGCGCTTTGTTGGAGTTTCCTGGATCCAAATGCACCGTTCTGACCACGTGTGATGCCCAAAGAAGAGGTAGGCTCCCAAACAGGCTTGTGCTGAGTGCTGTCCATGAGTTGGGGTTTCTCAGTTCACTAGAATTCTTTCCACGTGACGTTGTTCAGTGCTGTATGTGAAGCTTTCTTCTTTCTTTCTAGGATTGGCGCCTGCACCACCAGATGTGGTAGCCATTTTGGGCTGCCCATGTTCCTGTACTGAATGTGTCCCGTTCTTTGGAAAGGCTTGGACCTTATTGGACGTGAAGGTATCTT
>NW_011104927.1:0-496 GCF_000146605.3 Meleagris gallopavo | reverse complement strand
ATAATAAAACATAATGCTTCTGTATATTTGAGACCATTATTTTAATGTGCAGGTTACTTCAGTATTATGCACATTGCATTTTATGCATATGCTTATACATATGAAAATATTGGGTGTTGGGAAATGGGGATTTTTTTTATTGGCTATAATATAGAGAACCTCATTTAGAAAATGAAGCAGAAGTGGGTACTGTACATATAACTGTTTCTTGCAGCAGAAGTACTTGGCATGCTTGCATTTTTTGAAAAGACAAAAATCATGTTTGTCTTCCTTGAATGTGCACGCATTCCTGGAGGTGGGGGATGGTTTTCTTTCTTTCTCTCTCTTTTTCCTCTGGCCCTAAAGCACAGCTGAGTTTGAATAATTTGTCCACAGCAACTGAAGAATATGTTTTGGGGAGGGAGGAACAGAATTTGTATTTATTATTGTAAAAGCTTTTTTTTTTCATGTTAATTCTTTTTAAAAAATATAATGGTATGTAGGGGTTACATTACAG
>NW_011104926.1:0-1680 GCF_000146605.3 Meleagris gallopavo | reverse complement strand
AGATAGTCCTTCAGCAGAAGAGTATTGACCAACTGAGGAATGGTTTTGTCTTTCAGTGCTAAAAACTTAGCAAACATCATGCCAGTGCAACCTAGAGGCCTGCTGAGTTCAGTGGCAGAGACAGCAGGAGTCAAATCCAGATGCTTCTGGCAACAAATCTTAAGTGCACAGCTGTGGGAAAACCTGAAAAGAAAGGCTTTCTTTTACTCCACCAGATAAAATCAGCTTAGCTCTGAAACAGCAGATCTCACAGCCTTCCCAAAGACAGCCATGCAAACTGACTCGGGCAGCCGTGGAGGTGAAATACTTTAGCGTGTGCCCAACTCCAAGCAGATCAGGCAGTCTGCTCAAGTCAAAAGGACTGCGATGTGCTCAGAGTTAAAGTCGTGCTTCATGGGATCAGGGACGCCAGGCACGGGCTCACAAAAGTCTGACTTTTCTCTCAAAAAATGACCTGTTGGCCTGTTTGGAATTAAGCCTGTGTCCATATGTATTTATGTCGACAGTTTGAAATAGAAAACTGATAGACAACTGTAGCTGAAAAGACTTCTCTGCTGCTCTAATCAGACCTAAGAGTGGAGAGTAAGAAAATACACAACTTTCTCTGGTAAAAATACGACCAGAAATTTGTGCTTGGTATCATGGCAGCAGAACGCACTACGATGCTCCAGAAACAACGTATGAGGTGTTATTTTGAAATTCAAGTGAGCAGCAATGCTGAGCCACAGCAACACTTTTATTCAGCATCCAGTGGATTTAGAAAGAAACTCAAAAAATTAACCATTTCCTCTTTGATTTATGTCAAACCTACATTACAGCTGAGGTCTTCCCGTTGAATGAGTGCCTGGGATTTTGCAGAGAAGTTCAAGATGAAAAGAAAACATATTCCAATATTTCTTACTCTGGCATTTTGCTGAGGTAGCCATGTGACTTTTTAGCTACTAAAATTCTGCAGTACGGGTACCTCAGGCACAAGCCCACAAAGATGAGGAACACAAAACACACACTGCATACATGTACACGGAGAGACACATTAAAGAACGAAGTGACTGGAGAGCGTGAGAGCTCCAGAAGTTAGAACTGCATCTGAATGCTGAGTTCAGAATTTTTTTTTCATTTTTTACTCTTGGTTTTTCAACACATTCTCAACCAAAGCCTGTGGCAGGAATCATCCCAGCCAACTCCATCAGTCCCAGAAGGGATGCGCTGTTCATTCAGTGGTATTCACAGCACACGTGACAGCACGTACTGAAGTCGGTATTTCACTGAAGGAAACGGAAACTGACTGTCCTTTTGCTGGGCATACGCTCAGAGCGATCTCAGGTCAAGATTAAGAAGCCTCAAAGGGCTTGCAGATCATTGGGATTTCTAATGGGATGAAAATGATGGTGGTAATTCTTAATATTTTCTGAGACCTATGATTAAGTCTGTAGACAACACTCTACTTTGTTGTTGTTGTCGTGGCAGTTGTTTTAGAAAAGGAAAGAATAAAAATGGAAATTGGAATGGGCAAAACTTGTCACTATTTGCATTTGTTGCAGTCATTCCTATCGGTGCAACGCACAAACCAAATGCTTCTGTCACTATCTGAACAGGTACAAATGATGCAAACACTACAGAAGCAGTGCAGTATGCCTCCAAAAAAAGCAGCTTTGGAACCTTCCCTCTCTACGTACGTGC
>NW_011104924.1:0-494 GCF_000146605.3 Meleagris gallopavo | reverse complement strand
AAATTAGCATTTTAGATTGCTAGGAGATGCATGAGTGACTTTAGACTTTCATTTCGGTGCAAGATACAAGATCAGTTGGATTTGAACTTCCTTAAAATATGCAAGAACAAATAAAATGGGATTTCTGCACAGTGCAGTGTATGCATTTACATTTAGGTTGATTTGGACACAGGCTGCTTAAGGTACTATGAGAAACAGAATAGCCAACTAGCAAACAAAGACAAGTGAAGTTTCTTTTGGTTGCGTATTTCCAAGATGGTAGAACAATACAGCCTTATCTTTTGTTTAAACCAAGTTGAACACTGATTTTAGTTGCCATCTTATCAACTCTTCCTATTCAGACTTTCTTATATCTTTCTATTCCAACCTTTGTGGAACAGCTTCTGTCCTGTTTATTATCGTTTCTGCTCAGTTGCTTTCTCATCATTAATGTTCATGTTGGAAATGTTGCTGCATATGTGACCTCTGCTTTGGTTCCTTCCTGCTGAGGAGTA
>NW_011104923.1:0-820 GCF_000146605.3 Meleagris gallopavo | reverse complement strand
TTAGCTGATGAGTGAATTGGGTCAAAATAACTTGCAAGTAAATCACAATTGGCCACCACAACTGCTAATTATGATCATTTCCAACTGCCTCTGCTAAAAGCTTGCATATCCAAAAATACTTTCAAGAGACAGAAAGCAGATTCCTCTTTTCACACTGCTTGTTGTTTTTCTTGTTTAAACAAAAGTGAAGCTTATTACTTAAGACAGAAGGCAGTAAGGCATTCCTAGTTAGGAGTGCAGCCACCACCAGATTCTGACACTCCCGGTCAAGCAGACTTTACTGGCAGTTTGTTTGCTGAGCCCAAATCCCTTGATAGGGTTCTGATTCAGATAGCACACAAAGTTTCAGCTTCCAGCACAGCAGCGCAAACGCATTAGCCATTGAGAAAACATTAATAGAGAAGTACTAAAATAGCTGGCTGTAAGCAGCATAAATGGCTGTCCGCATGAAACTAGGTAACGCTATAATAGCTCTCGATCCAAAAAAGTCAGTAAGGCACCACTGTTTTAGACACAGGAAGCATAACACTTAGAACAAGTAGAGATTATCTAACAAAGATCACTAATTTTTGAGGGAAAATAGTAATGATGGGAAAGCAAACGTGTTCACCAGGCGCAGCCTGAAAAGCAGCATCACAGTAAGTGAACAGCAAAGCAGAAGGCAGACAGGTTGCAGCCTTGCTGCAATGCATACGTGGTGCAGCAAAACACTGTAGTAATCAGAAGGGGTATTTTTCCAGAATATTAATATACAGCAAATCCACTCAAAGTGCATTCCGCATGGGTGACTAGAGAAGAAGCTGTTTGCCTACACATAGGA
>NW_011104922.1:0-533 GCF_000146605.3 Meleagris gallopavo | reverse complement strand
AAGAAACTTTGATCTGAGCGAGTGTAAGACTCAGCCAGGCTTGAAGTAGGGTTGCAGAAAAATAAATTTTCAAAATATTAAAAAAACACGTGTTTGAGGGGGATGGCAGTGCTGTCAGTGCCCTAAATAGCACATTTTACAAGAAGTATGGCTTCTTGCAAAACCAAGGACCATTTTAGGACAACACACAACCTAGGCTAGAGAGTCACTTTCACAGCTGGAATTCACCAGACATTTTGGGCACTGTCCCAACCTAAATTGCAGCAGCCACGAATACATATGGCTCAAGTGCCCTACAGAGATCATCCAGGACATCTTGGCCTCCCCTTCCCTCTCCTCCTGTCTTCCCCAACTGGTATTCGTTTAACCTTTTACAAGTACCGTTGGTGACAGGGACAACCCTCTGACAGGGCTTGCCTCTCTTGGCAGTTAGACATGTTTTCCTTCAGACCTAACCCAGGTCACTCTCACTGAGGAACAGCTCACCTCCCTCTCTCTCTACCTAGAGACTAGTTGGTCTAATGGCAATCCTT
>NW_011104921.1:0-428 GCF_000146605.3 Meleagris gallopavo | reverse complement strand
ACTTAACACGTTCCCATACCTCAACACGCAAGAGGTCCACAGGAAAGATTGTCTTTGTTATTTTCCCCTCTTTTAAAATGCTCACTTACAGAAGCTCAGCCTTGCTCTTAAACCCTAAATCACTGCAACAGTTATTGTATTAAATTGGGCTTAGTATAACATTGAATCTGAAGAAACTATTTTTCTTTTAATTACGTAACTTTACTAATATGGAAATAGTTCTAACAATCTTAAATTATAATAAGCATCTGTACACAAACTGTTTCACAAACAACCAGGATCTAAAGCCCTGCAATATTATCTAGCTTTTTTGTTTGGTTGGTTTGTGGTTTTTGTGGTTTCTTTTGGGACTACAGCAAAGTGAGAACAATGAAAGCACTTTCCAACTCCAACGATCGTATAGGACAGATTATTGAACTCAGTGTTAA
>NW_011104920.1:0-570 GCF_000146605.3 Meleagris gallopavo | reverse complement strand
TCAGGGTTTAAGTGCTCAAAGGCAAGGGAGGATTGCTACTATTCTGTAGTATTCCTCCAGCAGCTCCATCTGTTCAGCTGAGGTCAATCACTAGCATCATGCAGCACTTCAGAGAGAAGGGAAGATGTTCTTTAATCCTGGCCAGGAAACTGAATTTCCATTCCATGATAATTTATTCATTCTTTGGGGGAATATTTCCAGCCAGTCGGTACAGAAAGCCCCAAAAACTCAACCCTGGCAGACTGTGTGGTGGATTTCAGGCCCTCCACCTGACAATGGGGATGTGGGACACTTTGAGAACCAGGCACTGGGCTGCAGAGGTGGCAAAGATGGCATTGGGCGCAGTGCAGCGGGCTGACTGCTGGGTCAGAACCCAGCAGGCCTTGGGCCAGGCTGAGACCCACAGCTTCTCAGGGGTGTTTGTTAGGACTAGCCCATTCTGCATCACTTCTCCTGCTTTCACCAGGTTGGTATTTGGGTGGCAGGCAAAAGCTCATTACAAAATGTCTGACTGGTTCAAATGGCCTTATTATAATAAAGTGAGACCGTGGCGTACCTATAAAAAGGTCT
>NW_011104919.1:0-567 GCF_000146605.3 Meleagris gallopavo | reverse complement strand
TTTCCTGCTGATTTTCATATTAGGGATGGTTCGTGCCACCTGTTTTAGGCACCTCACTGTAGGTATGTCAGGTAGCAAGTTGCTTTTGCTGTGATCCATCCGTAGCCAACGGAGGAAAGCTCTCTGAGCTGCCTTTAGGTTTCTCTGGCTGTACAGAAGGATTCAGTTCCTGACTTAGACCCTTGAAGTTGACTGTATAAATCCCTCTGACATTCATACATCATCAAATATGTCCAGATTAATGTTCCTCTCTGACAACTAAGAACCTCATCCCCTCCTGCAAGAATAAGGCCTCCAAAGGCTCTGAATCAAACCCCATCAGCAAATACAAAGCTTTCAAGAGAAAGTATTTTTGTCATTTTTCTTTTTAATGCACAGTAATGCGTATCAGCACGTTATCTGAAGGAAAACACATCATTTTCAGCCGATCTCTATTTCTAAATAGCCACCTGGAATGTCTCCAGACTTTTCTGGCCTCTTACCAGAAGGCAATTTATTCAGGGAGAATCAGGAAAAAAATAGTGTATCTTAGATGTTCAGTGTTATTCCAAACCTGTGCAGTAAGGC
>NW_011104918.1:0-456 GCF_000146605.3 Meleagris gallopavo | reverse complement strand
CCAGAATCAGGTCAGAGAAGACAACTATCTTTCTCTTCAACACCGTCATGCTAGGCTCCACACCAATTGGAAGACTGTGTGGACAGAGCTCGTTTGACTTTACAGTCCTGGCACACACAACAGATCGTCCCGATTGGGCACCTTCATTCTTCCATCTGTTCAGACTGGTGAGAGATGAACTGTGTGGGGCAACATTTCCTGGTCAACTGTGCCAGCATGGCAGCTGTGAAACAGTGGGCTGCCTCCACTGGTGCAGGTATTTACAAGCATGAAGTGACGGCTCCTGTAAACTGCTGGTAAAATGCACAGCTAATGGTGGTGACTATGTTGAAAAATAGTGTTCGGGAGCCGAGAATCTGCTCTATCAATTAGTGTTATTACTGTGCTCTTTCTATCTCTTGTAGCTTCCATGGAAACAAAGATGAGGCATTGCTATCAGAGCAACCTATCTGCATT
>NW_011104917.1:0-349 GCF_000146605.3 Meleagris gallopavo | reverse complement strand
GTATTAGGACCAATTTTAAGGCTATTTATTTTCCCACAATCCCTGGAAGATTATTTGCATTATTTATTTGGCAGAGATCAAAGATGCTTAATGCAGATGTGCTTTATTCACTTAGCGTTTATTTCATGTAATCTATGTTGTAGTGAATACACATGTTCTCATAGTACAGATAGTTAGGGCCCTCGTGTAAAGCAATAAGCAGATATTCACACTTTTATGTAATTTGTCAGAATCTAGAGGACACTTCCTCTTTTATGTGAGGTCACTTCCATCAACAGAAGACGAGGGGAGGAAAAATCACTAAAATAGTTTCATATTTGTAAAGTAATTATTTGCTGCTCCAGAAAGG
>NW_011104916.1:0-481 GCF_000146605.3 Meleagris gallopavo | reverse complement strand
TTCCTCTCCCACCTATCTTTATGGGCTATGATTACAGCCTTACCCTGTAAAAGCTGCCCTGGCCCTCCTGTCACCTGTGGGCAATTAGTGGCTCATTGACTTCAGCTGCGGAAGAGGCACTTCTTTCTTGTTGTGTGATGGTGGTTCTCGCCCTTCCCCTCCCTCCCCCTTTTTTTTTGTGTGTGTGGAAGTGCCAGTATTTTCATCATTTTTAAATATATTTACATATGCCATATTGCTCTTAAAGGTCTCCTCCTCATTCTAATGCATTTTACGCACTGGGTCCTCCTTTCAACAAAAGATCTCAGCTTTTTCTGTGTGTTTTCACCCAGAATTAAAACAAACAGTGCTGAAGGGGAGCTGTATTCTGCCCCAACGATTGTTTGCTCAGGGGGAGGAGGATTCTGGAAGAAGAAAGAGGCCCTGAGGCTCTGAGCACCTGATGGAGCTGTGGGTGTCTCTGCTCATTGCAGGGCAGATG
>NW_011104915.1:0-331 GCF_000146605.3 Meleagris gallopavo | reverse complement strand
GTAATGAGTAGATTAAGACTCCGTGGACAATATTCCTCTAAGAAAACCCACTGTTCTTAATTCTGATGCTGCTGGCTCAAAATTTACCCTTCCATGTCCTGAATACAAGACTCTTCAAGCTGAAAGGAAGCAGAAAGCCTGGTTTGCCTTTGATTGGTAGAAGTCAGATATTATTCACTGCTCTGTGGCAGAATCATCCTGCTTCAGAGCTGTTGCAAGAGGATGTTCAGGCTCTGAGTTTCTGGAAGCTGTGCTGTTTCTATTTGCAACTTAGTTGTGGTTTCAATTGCATATTCCCTAATACTGTCTACAAGAATGTAATCTGTACAAA
>NW_011104914.1:0-462 GCF_000146605.3 Meleagris gallopavo | reverse complement strand
TTCAGATCACATGCAGGCTCTGGGAGAAAATGCCATGTGAAGAGCCAAAGTTTCCTCTTTCCCAATAGAGGCAGCAGGTCTTAAACCCCGTTTGCAAGGCCTTTTTGATAAAGCTGCTCTCTGATCTCTCAGATTTGATATAATGATGCTCTATTAATATGAAGAAATGGAAGGTAAAAACTCTTCTCATCTACCACCCAGGGCTTTACAGAACAAAGCTCAATTATCTGTTAAAAAATTTTGAATCTTTCTCATTCTTTCTCAGTCATAGAGATGACAAACAGATAAAGAATTAGCAATGTCCCTCAATATTTCTGAGTTACTGCAAAAATGTAGCACTTGGAGAAGATGAAAATGTACACATACACTTTGACACAAACTGATCCTTAGAGTTCAGAAATCAGTTTAAGATGCTTCCTTATCCTGCTGCAGTAAACTGAGTATTTTGGTTCCATGTGAGTA
>NW_011104913.1:0-827 GCF_000146605.3 Meleagris gallopavo | reverse complement strand
AATTAATATAGGAGTTATCAAATGTATCACCTTGTCCTCTGGGACTCATTTGTCCTAGGTGCTTTTTGTAACAAAATACACTGCATAAAACAACAGTTAAAAACTCTAAACAATACCTGTTGGAAGGGTTTACACTTTTACAGACCTGTGTAAGTTAAAGCACTGAGTCACAAGATGGATAAACAGAGTCCCAGACTTCTGTAGTATTTGTGCGCAAATATGGTATTTAAATGTTACTGAGAACAGGTTGTTTGTGTTTCTACAAGATCCAAACTTACATTAAAAATAGCTAACGAACAATAAGAAAATCACATAAGAGATATAAGTCAAGAGTTAATTCAAAGAAGTACAGCTCAACCCCTAAAATCTGGGTAATAGTGAATTTATTCAAGTTGAGTGTTCTTTACTGTACGAGCAAACTGGGGGTGACCAGTTGACAAGAAAAGTTTTAAAATCTTTGTGCATGAAGAGTCTTTCCTCCTAAGCTCATGGTTTTCCAGACTATTACAATAAAGAAGAAAATAGTACTGAGATACGAGACAATATAAGCCCCCGAAGGCATTAAATGACCCACCTTTCTGTAGAAAGTTTCAGTGGTGTGCACTAAAGCTTGTTCAGTAACGAAAAGCAAAATGCTGAATAGGTGTTGATTTGGTATGGATAACACAGCTGGAAGAACTAGAAATGTTGGGAAAAACCAAATATGTCAGTAAACATTATTGCAGTACCTATGCACAAGGTAGGGTGATGTTACATAGGCATCTTTTCTAGCATTTCTGCAGTGTGGCAGCTTTGTTTAGTTTAACATACTGACACTGTATAGAAGA
>NW_011104912.1:0-462 GCF_000146605.3 Meleagris gallopavo | reverse complement strand
AGGGATATGGTTTAACAATGAACACAAGTGTTACATAGATGGTTGGAATTATTGACCTAAAACATCTTTTGCAACCTAAAAGATTCTGCAATTCTATACAAACAGGAGAGACTTTAAAGAGGACCCAGTCCTCTATAAGGACTAGGAAAAGTAAAATATCTTTTTTTTCCCTCCCTTTTTCTCTTTCCTTGCAATTAGACAGAATGATACATTGCTTCAGCAAATCCATTGGGATGGACTGCTTCACTGTTTATCTAATAGATCTAACAGGATCTGATTTTAGAACAGTCAACTAGGTCTGCATATACCTTATAATTTAGAGGTGTCCCTCATGGAAGATATCCCACCTTCTGAGAGAGAAAGAAGTACAAGTTAGAATGTGCTTACAAGCACTGAAGTAAGATTTCTGTTGCATTCAGAGACAACCCCAGACAGATGCTGGACTTGGAAACGACCTGGCCA
>NW_011104911.1:0-500 GCF_000146605.3 Meleagris gallopavo | reverse complement strand
AACAAAAACACAAGCCTTGAGATCTATCCAAATTCTGCTGCAAAACACACAAAATCAGTCTTTGCATTCACCCTTTTTCTTCAGGACCTACTGAGAGGGCAAGACTAGAAAGCAGGATTTGTAATCACCTTTTATGCAGGAAGACTTTACTGTGTTCACAGATCATGTTATACAAATTAAAGTGATAGGAAAGGATGAGAATACTCCTCCTGAATTCTTTGTATCAGTCTTTTGGAACTGTCTACAGTTTGCTTTTATTTGAAAGTTTCCTCGTGGCCAGTTTCAATTATGTGCTGGAACTTGAGGAATGAATAAAATTTGTTTTTCTATTCTGGATTTAGAGAGAAGAAAGATAAATCGTTATGGAGATACATCTTTCCTTTTGACTTATTTTACATTATAGTAAAGTTCCACTTAACACCCAAATTCAGTCCTTATCTGTCTGTCCTTATCTGGCTTGCTCAATGGGAATTTTCTAAATCAGAATGAAGCCAAATTAT
>NW_011104910.1:0-605 GCF_000146605.3 Meleagris gallopavo | reverse complement strand
AGGATATTTTGCAGTTATTTCATGGCTTTCCTTTAGAACAGAAAAGACGTTTCCCTAACTCCTTCCTGCCCCCTTCCTGCATTGCTCCATAATTACACTGCACCCCAATGAGGACCAGGAGAGAAGCCAGGCGGGTGGCAAAAAGCAGATAAGAGAAAGAAGCTCTGCAGAGCTAGGGATGGAGCTGTCACCTGCAGGGCTGCTCTGGACCCCACAGAAGGCTCCAGGTTTGCCACGCAGGTAGGAGCTGATCCCCTTTGCCACAATTGGAGCACACAGCAACAATCATGATTGAGAAACCTTCCATCCAAAGGTCAACTCCCTGGAGCATGCCCACACCTGCCTGTGGCAACAAGCTGCCCTTCCCCTGCTGCAAACAACAGCATGCTTCCCATCGGTAGGATGGGGTGGTACCCCACAGCAGGCACCATGTTCCTGCAAGACTTCTTTTCCTGGATTTCACTTACAGCAACACTACCTGAAAATGTCAGAATGGTGTTTGCTCTTCTAGACAATTGCAGGACACAGCCAACAGTCTTTGTGACCTACCCTCATCCTCAGTTCTGCAGAGCTGATGCTTCATATGTCAGCAGCTCATACTATGG
>NW_011104909.1:0-522 GCF_000146605.3 Meleagris gallopavo | reverse complement strand
TTTAATACATACAATAGAAACTCTTCACCTTTTATTCAAAGTTTCTTTTTTAGCCACTAATTAACATAGGTAACAAGTTAGAAAATGTCACTAAGTTCTACTTTATTTGGAAACAGATTTGTTTTTGTTTTTGTTTTTTTAAATAATTTGAAAAAATACTCTGGGCATTACTTACAGTACCTCTGAATTTATACAGAGAAGCTTGAGAATATCTCATGGATGGGGCTCCTTGATGTGAGTGTATTTGTATTTGTAGAGGCAAATATGACCTGAGTTTTCTCTGAACTAAAATTAAGGTACTTAGCAGATGTCATTTAAAACTTTGCATATATACACATGGGTGTGTGTGCATGCACATGCAATAATTACTCTTTTCTGGAAATGTTAATAATGACACTCACTTAATTGGAAACTATTACTATAAGGTAACAATCTCATTCTAGTTTAAAACAAGGAGAGTATAGACATGTAAATTTATACCTGGTCCAGATGATACAGAGCAGCTGATATCCTCTGCACACG
>NW_011104908.1:0-466 GCF_000146605.3 Meleagris gallopavo | reverse complement strand
TTAGCCATCGTGTGGGCTCCAAACCTCTTAAGGTAAACTTCTTTTCCGTTTCAACACAACGCTTAGATCTGTTCTCCAGTAAAATAAAGCAGTCCTCCCTTTTTCTCCATCGAATGCGCTCTTCTCCTGTAAAATCTGTAGTAAGGGGCTGACAGCAGAGCCTGGACTGTTCTCCAACCTCACGGGCACAATTTCTAGATGACCATTCCTGCTCTCTTGTTTAGATGGGACTGGTGTATCCTTGATCAGCCAGGGGAACTTCTTCAGTGGCATCGCTGATTGCCCACTGCGGAAGTCTCCAGAGAACAAATTTGACAGTTTTTTGGCTGCAACGATTCAGACCTGGGCAAGCGATCTTGGAGAAATGTCTCCTAAAACCTGCCTTTTGTACAGATCACAGCAGAACGAGTCTGCCTGCGCCAGCGGGAGAGCTGCCTGCATGGAACTGCAGACGCAGTCGGCTGTG
>NW_011104907.1:0-484 GCF_000146605.3 Meleagris gallopavo | reverse complement strand
TCTCCTGCTGATGCTCATTGATGAGCATGATTGAAGCCCATGGTTGGGCTCTTCTTGTCTCGTGTTTTGGTGGCCTCCTTTCACGGTGGACAACAAAATGCCATGAGATCCTGGTAATGACTAACAGAGCTCCCTTTTGGTGTAGTGAAAGCTCCTGGGGAACGCTGTAATATCTGTTTGATGGGTTGGGGCTCAGCAATTTGTCTCATTTGGGGCTCAGCCACCCCATATCTGAGACAAGTCCCTGGTTTCTCATTGGTTTACTCAATGCATTGCTCCCCTCCAAAAAATGTCACCTGGGAAGCATGTCAAAGAAGTGCTCATATGCAATCCATGCCATAAAACCAGCTTGAGTCAAGAAGATTTTTTCTGGTCCTGCCACTTGCTCCCAGAGAATCTCACGTGTGGAATACTGACTGGAAAACATTTGACAAAGGAGGATGAATGATGGAAGAAGGCATTTGCTGAGCTTGTTTCAGTAGAG
>NW_011104906.1:0-3370 GCF_000146605.3 Meleagris gallopavo | reverse complement strand
CATCTTTATCTAGAGACTGCTCCTTTGGAGCATAGGTGAGTAACCTCACCTCAGAGTCTTCACTTCTCCAGGCTGAACAGCTCCAGCTCTCCCTCCTTGTAGGAGAGGTGCTCCATTCCTTGGTTTATATCTCTGGAGGTGCTCCCACAGTTCCTTGTCTCTCCTGCACTGAGGACGCCACAGACACAGTACTCCAGGTGAGGCCTCACCAGAGCAGAGGGGCAGGGATCACCTCCCTTCACCAGCTGACAGCGCATCTTTGGATGCAGTCCAGCATACAGTTGGCTTTATGGGCTGGGAGGGCACACTGCTGGCTCATGTCCAGCTCCAACCTGCCAGTACTGCCAGATCTTACGGGGCAGGATTATGCTCAGTGCTTTCATCCCCCAGCATGTTTTGGTGGTGTGGGTTCCCTCATCCCAGCTGCTGACCCTCCACTTGGATTTCTTGAACCTCATGAGGTTCACCTGTGCCCATTACTCAGTGTATTGAGGTCCCTCTGGATGGCGTTACTGTACCCCACAGCTCAGTGTCATTAGGGTGCACTTGACCCCACTGTTGATGTCACTGATGAAGGGGCAATCCCAGATGTTTATACAAACTTGGCAAAGAACCTCTTGAGAGCAGCCCTGAAGAGAAGGACTCAAGGATCCTGGTGGATGAGAAGGTGGATGTGAGCCAGCAGTGTACGCTTGCATTCCAGAAGGCCGACTATATCCTGAGCCGCATTAAAAGCGGAGCAGCCAGCAGAGAAAGGGAGGTGATTGTTCCCCTCTACTCAGCTCCTTTGAGGCCCCATCTGCAGTGCTGCGTCCTGGCTTTGGGCCCCCAGCACAGGAAGGACATGGAACTCTTGGAGTGGGTCCAGAGGAGGGCACTAAGATGATCAGAGGGCTGGAGCATGGGGAGGTTTAGGTTGGATATTAGGAGGAAGTTTTTCACACAGGGGGTGGTGACACACAATAACAGATTGCCCAAGGAGGTTGTGGATGCCCCATCCTTGGAGGCATTCAAGGTCAGGCTGGATGTGGCTCTGGACAACCTGGTCTAGTGGTTGGCATTCCTGTCCGTAGCAGGAGGGTTGAAGCTAGATGATCATTGTGCTCCTTTTCAACCCAGGCCATTCTATGATTCTGATAACTGTTTATCAATATCTTAAGTGTGGGAGTCAGCGGTCTGTGGGGGCAGAAGAAGGGGAAATGGCCATAAACTGGAGCACAGGAAGTTCTGCTCTAAAATCAAAGGAACTTCTCCGCAGCATCGATGATGGAGCACTGGTGCGGGCTGCCCAGGGAGGCTGTGGATTCTCCTTGTATGGAGATATTCCAGACCCGCCTGGATGCCCACCTGTGCAGCCTGCTGTAGGGAGCCCATTTTGTGCGGGGGTTTGGATTCAGTGATCTCTGGAGGACCCTTGCAAGCCTGAATCTGTGATTTTATTCGTTGCTTCTTGCAGCAGTACAGTGTTTCAGAAGAGAGAAAAGCACGGTGGGCATCAACTGGATTTCTGTGGTTGGTAAAGCTGTGCTGAGACCTGGGCTGACTACTGCACCTGGAAACGTGTGCAAAGTCTGCAGACACAGAGGAATAACTTTTCCCTGCAGGTTGAGCTTGTCTAAAGTAGGTGATTGGTAGGTGAGCTTCTGCTTTAAAGCATCAAGTTGTGTAAGTAAGGTAATTTAAAAAGCACGCTTGCCAGTTCTTTTCACCTAAGTGATTTTTTTTTTTTTTTTAGCAAGGAAAGGTTGGATAGGCTGTTTACTAATGGAAGATGGAGAAAGGAAAATCAAGGAAAAGGCACGCTGTGAATAGCCACCATGTACCATCTGCACCGCTCTCCCCCTTGTGAGAGATAGTTTTTGCAGTGGAGGTTTCCAGTAGTTATGTATGTAGCATAGGATAACTTGCCTTTCACCAAGAAAACTGCTGAACAGCTTTAGGATTGCAGTTGAAAACTTGTGAAACAGGTATGAAGGTGTCAGTGAATCTGTTAACAGCTGCTAATGAAAAATAAATACATCCAAAGGTGTGGGTAGGGGAAGGAAACCAGGTGGACTCAGAATTACTTCCTTTAAAAATAACTGTCCAAGGAGGGAGTGAAGTGACAATTATCCCTCCCATACCTTTAGAAAGGATGACAGGTCTAAAGCCTGTAATACAAACACTGGTTAAGAGTGGTCTTCTGGGACTCTGTATGTCACCCTATAACACTATAATTTTGCCATTACAGAAAGCAGATGGCACTTACCCACTGGTACAAGATCCAAGAAAAATTAATGAAATAGTTCTCAAGTGACACCCCCTGCTTCCTAACCCCTATACTTCAATGAGTCAAATCCCATACAGACTTAAATGGTTCAGCGTAACAGACCTCAAAGATGCTTTCTGGACCTGCATTTTAGACTCAGAGAGTCGAGATCTTTTTCTCCCTGACTGAGAGGACCCAGAAATGTGACAAAAATAGAAATATAGGTGGATTGCTTTACCCCTAGGGTTCATAGAATTGCCTAATTTATTTTTTATTATATTACATAATATATTGTATTATTATGTATTTTATATACATTATATATTTTATATTTTATTTTGTTTTAACTAATTAAGTGCTGGAGAAAGTTTTGGAAAAGCTTCAGGTTGAAGAGGAGGTAAAGCTGTTACACTATGTGGATGATTTGTTGATTTGTGGAAAAGAGGAGTCTGAAGTAGAAGAGACTATAAGTAAAATTCTGAATTTCTTGGGTAATATGGGCTAGGGGTGTTTAAACTGTAGTATGTGGAAAAAGAAGTCAGATACCTTGGGCATGTGATTTCTGAAGGGAAATGGAGACTTCTCAGAGAATTCAAGGCATTGTGCAGCTTCATCTGCTCAGGACAAAGAGGGAGTGGCAAAAGTTCCTAGGTTTAATTGGATACTGTATTTTGTGAATAGAAGAATATGTGCAACAAATAAAGATTGTATCTCAAACTATCACAGGGAGAACCCAACATATTAAAATGGACAAAAGAGGGAAAAGAATTAGTAGAAGTATTGAAACAGGATTTAATCACAGCACCTGTGTTAGAACTGCCTGCCTTAAATGAACCACTTCACTTTTTCATAACTGTCAGTGAAAGAGCTGTTTTAGGCATTCTAAGGCAAGAATAGGGAGACAAAAGAAAACCTATTCATACTTGCCAAGATATTAGACCTGTATCTCGGGGTTGGCCTGAATGTGTGAATGTGTCCAGGTGGTAGCGGCAACTGCCTTATTGGTAGAAGAGAGTGTGTGTGTACACTCTGGAGGCGTAAGGAGCAAGTTGTTGATAGTATGTGTCCCCCCCATGAAGAGATTGCTCCACATTTTGAGGCATTGTTAACAAAAAAAAAAAA
>NW_011104905.1:0-498 GCF_000146605.3 Meleagris gallopavo | reverse complement strand
ATGAAGAAATTGCTTTGGTTTCTTTATGTTGTCCCCTCCTGCCCCTAAAGAGAATCACAGAATGGCCAGTGTTGGAAGAGACCTCAAGGATCATGAATCTCCAACCCCCCCTACCACATGCAGGGCCACCAACCTTCCCATTTAATACTAGACCAGGCTGCCCAGGGCCCCATCCAACCTGGACTTGAGCACCTCCAGGGACGGGGCATCCATAACCTCTCTGGGCAGCCTGTTCCAGCACCTCACCACTCTCCCTGTAAATAACTTAAGAAGAAAACTCCCACAAAAGATCAACCTGTCTGGGCAAGTGAGGCAAAAGGAACATTACTCTCTTTGGTTGGAAGAAAGAAAAGTAGCTAAAATTTTGGTGTACTTTTAAGCACCAGTTTGGAAATGGTTTACGTAGATGCTTTACTTTTAAACTGTAAGAGTAAGTCGACTCAGCAAATATAGACCTGAATTATAATTTCAACATTTAGAATATCTGTAATGTAATTC
>NW_011104904.1:0-474 GCF_000146605.3 Meleagris gallopavo | reverse complement strand
ACGGTGGCTTTCAGAAAGCATCCTCCTTGTTGAGGATATGGATTTTCTGAGGTGAGGTCCCACAAGATTGGTGTCATAAGTCTCTCAGGCTGTACTGTTCAGTTTAGGGCCTGGTGGTGGTGGTGTGAGGATATATAGATGACCAATGAATCTTTGGAAATTTGGTCACTCCTTTCCTCCTCCTATGGACAGGATATGACTGGTTGGCTCTTTGGGCTCCAGTCCACAGGTAGGTGGGACCAGCCAAGGTAAGGGAAGATGAAGGAAAAAGGAGGTGGCAGCAGAGATGGACTTCTACTTTTAGGGCCTTAGCTGTGCCTGTACTTTCACAGCCTAGGAAGAGAGACAAATTTGTTCATTAGCTTTGAGAACCAATAACCTCTGTAACAGTTGGCCATTGACAATCCAGGGATGGGTTTGAGCTTGAATCTCCAGCCAGGCTGTTGCCCCAGCTCACTCTTTGTAAGCTTCACC
>NW_011104903.1:0-438 GCF_000146605.3 Meleagris gallopavo | reverse complement strand
TTCAGAATCAATGGCTGGATGAATTCCTGCATGTTGATTTCTCACGAATCAGAAAGCAAAACTGCGACACACAGCCTCAGCTGAGGAGATGCAGCACTACCCCCAGACCTTGTCTGCAAAGGAATTCCCAGTGTCTCATGGATAAATGAATGTACCTATTCATCGCTAATTCACATTCACATGTATGTGACTTTGCACCAAGCAGATATAAAGTCTTAAGGATGATCCATCATTTTCCAGGCTTTCATAGGCCTTTGTAACATGTCTTCCTCCCAGGTTTGACAATCTGGTCTTTTATGTGAGACAGTCCTATATTTCAGTGGATATATTATAAATTCATGCTGAATTACAATTATTCCATTGAAAAATGATAAAAGAGAATTTTCAGTAACCTTTACTCCTGTTCAAAAATATTTCACTTCAAATATTCAAGATTTT
>NW_011104902.1:0-718 GCF_000146605.3 Meleagris gallopavo | reverse complement strand
GGTTACTTGGAGACATTAAGCATGACATGACAGAGGTTATTCACGTTTCACTTGTACTTGGGAGTGCCTGTCTTGATAGCAAGAAACAGCCTCCCTGTGCAAGCAGCTAGTTGGCAAAGAGTTGCATTTTCATGTTTTGTATGATAAAAAATTACACTTCTAAAAACATTTTTATAGGGTAAGATTTTTTTTTCCCTAAATATTAAATATGCTAGTTTTATTAAAGTGTTCTTAAATGAGCTTTCACTTTTACTGGTGTTTTCATCCTCTCTATAAAGAGCATGTTTTTCAAAAGTCCCTAAAAGACATTACTGACTTTTATGATTCTCTTCTCCTGAGGGAGAACAGAAATCTCAACTTTTCTTGTGTTGGTTTCCTGTCCCCTATACTATACTGGGTGTGTGCATGCAGTTGGTAGCCTCTTCTCCTCTGAGGCTGCTTTGCCTCTCTGTTGTTAACTTGACTGTTGTTTTTTAAAATCAACAATTAAAATATTTATGTACACTGCAGTGGTTGTCTGGAGACCTTGGTTCCAAGCACTCGGAAAGATAGATTGGGAAGGCTGCCCAAAAGAAGCGAACATGACCTCTTTCTGCAAGAAGCTAACACCTAGTTTAAATGCCTTCAATAAAGGGGACTCTGTATATTCCCAAGTTGCTGGACCCCTGACAAGGTCAAGCTCATATACAATATGTTGTCTCTGCTGTCCAAATTCAAG
>NW_011104901.1:0-637 GCF_000146605.3 Meleagris gallopavo | reverse complement strand
TTTTCATTTTGATTTTCTTGTTCTTCATCTCCTGCTTGTGGGTCACATTATCTTTCCTATGTGATTTATCACATGTGGCTGGAGTTGGTATCACTTCTTTTGAGTCTATAACTAGAATCATTCAGCAAGAAAATAGCCTTCTCTGAACCAAAGCATTGTTTATTTAAGCACTGGGAACATAGTATAAGCTGGAAAAAAGGCATATCAAAACTAACAGTGTAATCATATGTCTATTTTACATAAACTCCTCTAGAAGATGTCACAGTCTGCTCAGCAGGCTTATTTTGTTCGGACACCCTCAGGAGATCACTGAAATTCAGTATGGTTTCCTACTACTGAACAGCCATTACAAAACTCTTGAGACCATGCTCTCTAAAACAGCAACACCCCAGTAACTTCCTTCATTTCAAGCTCTTGTCTGTACAAACATTTATCTCAGCAACCCTGAAGCTTTCAGAGAAAAGTAGCCTAGACTGTTTTGAATCTCTGCTTCATTTTTCTCCTTCTTGCTCTTAATACTCATAGGGAAAAAAGGCAAGATATAACTAATTGTGGGCATACCAGTGATGTAGATGAGGTTAGTCCTAAATGTAATTGAAGTCCTACTTATTTAAAAATTGATAGAATAGACAAGATA
>NW_011104900.1:0-547 GCF_000146605.3 Meleagris gallopavo | reverse complement strand
TACTGGCTAGTTGATCTCATCGTGCTGGTTTCTGCATGGTTTTTGTCATGTCTGAAGAATTCTTGTAACTTCCTAGGTATTTGTGCTCCCTGGTAACCCTGGGATAAAGAGTGCATGTGCTTTACTGCTCTGAAATGCCAACTGAGTCATTGATTTAATGTCCAGGAGCTTTCAAATGGCAGAAACAAATGCCTGAAATGGTGCGGCTCCGTACAGAAGTGGAGTTAAAGGCTCTGAAGGAACGAATGTAGAGAAGAACAAATATTTACCCTGTGATGGAAGGGAAGTGCACTAGATTGAGATCTCTGCCCTCATCACTTCAGCCTGTTCTTAGGATTGCTCTGACTCGAGGGCAGTTAATACCATGCCAGAGGAAAGCCAGCATGGTAGGTGTTCTGTTTGTGGTTTGTTCTTTTTTTTTTTCTTCCTTTCTTCCATGGGAAGGAAGAAAGACTCTGCTCCATTTGCCTGAGTGTAAATGAAAAACTCCCACACTGACTATTTTCTTAAGCTTCTTGTAAGTGATTTGCTGATTCACTGCCATGTC
>NW_011104899.1:0-496 GCF_000146605.3 Meleagris gallopavo | reverse complement strand
TTGTTTACCAATCTGAGAGAATGTCCTAGATCCAAGAAGACCATAAATCCTACCCAGACCAGCTGTCAGCTACGTGTGTGCCTCTCTTTGGAAAAATCTAGTTTAATAAAGGCAGCACAAACATCTCCCTACAAGCCTGAGCACAACACAAACAGAGGTGCTGGCTACCAAAACAATGGGCATATGGATTTTCTGCTATGGAAGACTAGCAATAAATTGGCTGGGACACAAGCTCTCAGCTGCATTAACTCTAGGTAAGTTCACCTTTCTAAGCTCATTCCTTGCAAAAGCTATGAACAGGCTAAAAATTCACTTCCAGCTGTTTATACTGTTTACTTTTTACTTTCTCAACTTTACTTTTGGAGCTGGCCTGGAATCCTGAGCTGCCCATTCTTCATTCCTTTCCCTTCCTTATTAGGAACATATTCTACATTGATTTATTCGTATTTAAGTGACAACAAAAGCAAGAAGAAGTAATAAGAAACTGGAAACACTT
>NW_011104898.1:0-489 GCF_000146605.3 Meleagris gallopavo | reverse complement strand
GTATTTCATTTTCTTTATACATTAAATATAAACGTAATATTTAAAAACATTGGTCATTTTCTCCTCTACCAGTATATGTCTGAAATTCCAAACGATGTAACAGTCTTGTAAATATATTCTGCTACTAAGAGGATATTTCCCTTATTATCAGTTCTGTATATTATGTGCACACTAATATAAGACATTAAAAGCTGCAGACATCATACTTGCTACAGTACTCCATCCTTCCTCCTCTATTTCAACTCAAATATGTTTCAAGCTAAATAGGCTGAAACATGCATACACTTCTAATGTAAAGTCAAGTTATTGTCTCATTTCAAAAATTAATCAGTTTTGAAAAAACAAAATAGTTACAAAAAAAATTAGAAACATGGAAGACAATTTCCTATGCCTGTCTTTCACATTTACTGCACAACAAAAGAAATTCCTTCCAGATCCCACCTCTTTACTTCAGCTCATGGATTTATTCATTTATTTACTTATTCAGTT
>NW_011104897.1:0-1006 GCF_000146605.3 Meleagris gallopavo | reverse complement strand
ACATCTCCCCGCAGGGAGAGTCACATACTTGAAAATCTTTCCCTCAAAAAACATGCCTAGGCAAAATGGTTTGGCAGTTGCCAGACTAAACCTTTCCTTTGGATACATTACACGTACTTGTTTCTCTTATCCCGAGACAATCACTGCTATGTCCACTTAGCTTTTGCCACTCCTCTTGGATTTAGTAGAAGCCACCCTTCTTCCACAGAAGCAGGAAAGAACACACAAAAGGATGCAGCAAATGTTTAATGAGTCAGTCCAAGGAAATAAAATCACTCCAACGGTGGACACTGATTGAGGGGAACAGCAGGAACAGACAAGAATAATTCCTACAGCAGCATTGCCACAGGGCCCTCATTTTGAGGCCAAGAATTGTGGGAAGGCAGGCAGGTCAGACAGATCAGGCAGATACAGACAGCATGTTGTTTTCCCGTGCTGTCCAATTTCATTTCCAGCTTTATGCTATGTGCAGTCCTTGCTGAAGGCACTCTATGTGTGATTGTGAGACGCAAGCATCAGTGAGACATCATGTTGAGTGACTCCTTAAGGGCTCTTTGGGGTCGTTCTGGCAAGAAGTGGCTCAGCTCCTGAGTGTGACCTTATCACACCTCACACTGCTCTCAGGAAAATTCTACTGGCTCTTTTGACTTCTCCTGTTTTGCCCCATGGATGAGAGTATGGGAGCAGAAGTAGTTCATGATCCTTTCCAGATCCCCAAAGAAAGGCACATCAATAAAGTGTGAAATTAAGCGTTGGATTTATTAAGACACAGTGGGAAGAGGTCTAGAGACAGCAGATACATCCCACCTCCCTTCTGGTTCTGGGAACCCCATCTTTCTTCAGTATCAGACAGAACCAGGGGATTTAGCCAAGTCACACTGTGCAGAACCTTTCCATTGGGAGCTCTATCCCATCCTCATATGGTGGAAATCCATTTCTGAGATTATACCTTCCAGCACACGGAGCACAGCTGGGCAAGGTGCACTCCAGCTGATTCCATTACTGC
>NW_011104896.1:0-414 GCF_000146605.3 Meleagris gallopavo | reverse complement strand
CCCTATAACTGTACTCCTATTAAAAGCCTGTTCAAAATCAGGACACCAAACATAGAAAATCTGCTCCTAGGCCACATCCTGGGCAAGCTCCCTGCCCCACAGGAGAAGTAGTGGGATGAGTGCAGTTCGTGGTGGTTTGCCTCTTCCACCCCAGTCTTGGAGAAAAAGAGTCCTTGTCACACCTGGATTGTGCCATAAGTCTGGCTATCCCCACATTGGTAACCTCCAGCTCAAAAAAGGGCAATGAGCAATGTCACCTATCCTGCAACATCTCTCTAGGATGTACACGAGGTCAGGCCCAATTCTTCACCCTTCACTCCTGCTGATGCTACCTTTGACCAGATGCCCTACTCTGCTACATAGTTAGTTTAGCACTTGTATGAGTGAGGAGCCTTCAGAGGAGATTAAATTTAA
>NW_011104895.1:0-567 GCF_000146605.3 Meleagris gallopavo | reverse complement strand
AATGCTGAAAAGAGTGGGGAAGGAAAGGAGAAGGGAGAGGAAAAGAATTATTTATTGTTGTTTTTTTGTTGTTTTTTTCCTCCCCTACACAGCTACAGTCATATAAAAGAAAACGGGTTGGGTTCTGCTCTCATGCAGTGTGAGATCACCCAGCAGTGTTTAAAAATTAAGCAGCAAACATTTGAATTTATTTATGCTAACCTCATTAGCGAAAGCATATGGCTCAAATTGGCAAAACAGGAGGCTTTTATAAGTACCTAACCTAAGGTGGGAAGAAGACTGACATACATTTGGTTTCCCTGAAATAGAAATGGAGAAAATAATTACTTATTTAAGGGGAAGGGGCATTCTGACAAGGTACATCAATTGCTTCAAAAAAACACATCTGCTCCTCTTTATATTCTAGAGCAAATGAATAAAGATATCTTTTCTTCACCCTTAATCTGTTAGCAGAGCTAGAACTGTTTTCACTTCAAAATGCCTTCCTCCACGTACGCGTGAGGTGGCAGCAGGGCAGGGAGCATGAGGGCTTCCAGCAGAGCCTTTCCAGTGCAGTGTGCAGGCATC
>NW_011104894.1:0-566 GCF_000146605.3 Meleagris gallopavo | reverse complement strand
TTGCTGTATTGCATTAACTGCCAAAATGTCTCCCGCTTAATAAATGACAAACTGTGTTTTTACAACTATTGGTATTCTTGGACGGTTTCCCTGGAAAACATGTCGAATTCCTTTGTGTAGGGTGCCCTTGGGGGGTCTTTAATGTTTTGGATGGATAGCACTGGCTGGAGCCCAATAGGAATGCAATTTGGAAGCAAGCTCTTGAGTTTGATTTTTCACAGCATTATGCCTTGTGCAGCCCTTTAAACCTGAGTTCTGAGAGCAGGAAACAAACCTCCTCCCAGGCACAGAGTCAGGATGCCACTCTGCCTTTGTTCACTTTGTGGCTTTGGAGTGCCACCCGAAATGGAAAACCAGCAGGAAATAAAGCCTGCTTTTTCTGCCTTCCAAGTAATGCAGCCAATCCTTTCTACTTCAGATGGCAGCAGATGAGCTACTCATCCAGACTTTCTGTATAATCACTGCTAAGAAACAGGCATTTCTAGAGTGTGATTCATCTGATCTGCCTCAGATGCCTGCTTTGGGAGGAGGTGGGATGCACTGCTTCTCCCTGCTGTCTGTGAAGG
>NW_011104893.1:0-439 GCF_000146605.3 Meleagris gallopavo | reverse complement strand
CCTGCCATTGCAATACACAAATAAAATCTGCTTTATCAGAGAAACCGTCTTGGAAAATTATTTGGATATTTCCAACAAAGAGGCCGTGGGATCTGATAAAGATGGACAACTACTATCCACTGCTTCTCCTTCAAGGCGGGTCACATGAGAATGCAACAAGGAGATGACAAAATCTGAAGGGAGATGGCTAGTGTTCTCCTCAACCTTCCCGCTGGGTGACCATGACCCAGGAAGAAGGAGGCAAACCCAGCAGGTGAATGACTGGTGGTGCCAGGCCCTATCGGCCCCGAGGTCCCAGCATGCGACTGTGGCTCCCTATGGGGCATGTGGTCTCCAGTCGCCTTGCAAACAAGTGACGGAGAGGAATCGACAGACAGACTGTGCTCCGGATATAGTGAGCCCCCAGTCTGCTCCTTACCCTCACAATACTTATGTAGAA
>NW_011104892.1:0-449 GCF_000146605.3 Meleagris gallopavo | reverse complement strand
TAAGATTATTAAATAGGGCAAGTAACCCACCTAAAAGAGTCCTCTTTCTCTCTCTTTTTTTTTATAATGAAATATGTTATATCTATCAAGGGAATTCACAAGATTGTTAGTAATTTCAACTTTCTATTATGTGTTATCACCTTTACAGAAATTCCTAAGGAATGTTAGTGCTAAAAATACATTAGTAAATTCACTTTTCACAAAGTACTCTTGAACTCAGACTTTAAACTTAAACACAAACTCTCATTCTTGGCACACCCTTTGCATTTTACATTGCTGCATTTGAAATTCAAACAATTTTAAAATAAAACAGTATTTAGCAAATACTCTAATTAGACTAAAACGAATACTCTTGACTTCTTTAAAGCAAGTCACTGTCATCTCCTACTTTGATATGTTTCCAGCTTCAATTATGATTGTCTTGTAAGTACATTATTATAGCTTTTGCA
>NW_011104891.1:0-436 GCF_000146605.3 Meleagris gallopavo | reverse complement strand
GAGGCCATGACCTCTCATCCTATCTGTTACCTGGGAGAAGAGGCTGACCCTTTCCTTGCCTTCAGACAGTTGTAGAGAGCGATAAGGTCTCCCCTGAGCCTCCTCTTCTCCAGATGAACGGAGCCCAGCTCCGTCACCTGCTCCTCATAAGACTTGTCTTATTCCTCTACAGCCAGGTGGTGACAGACCACCTTGTCCTTGTCCCCATCCATGTCCCCATCCCTGCTCCCTGTCCTGCCAGCCCCACACCTTCATGTACCTTCATGTACCTTCATGTACCCTCATGTACCTTCATGTACCTACGTACAAAGCAGAAGGAGAGCAAAAAGAGAGCGGTTCCTCTGAGGAAAGCCCAGAAGCAACAACGACGGTGGTGTGTTACCACCACCTCATGCCCAGCCTCTACCAGCAAGAGGCCACAGCCCAGCCACTAGAA
>NW_011104890.1:0-616 GCF_000146605.3 Meleagris gallopavo | reverse complement strand
AGGCTGTTCCTGTAACAAGCCTTTTCTGTTCTCATTAAGGCCTGCAAGATCATCTAGAGGGAGAACTCCTCACTCTGACCTCATGTCTCGCCAGAGCCAGCTGTGCAATAGCACTGCTCAGGCAACGAGCTTCTGCCCTCAGCACACCAGAGGCATGTGATTTGGTCTGGAGGCCAACAACACTGCATTTTCCATCCTGCACTCACTCAGCTGCCTCCCAGACCCTAATCACTCAGGGAAGCTGGCACAAAGAGGCCTCTCTCCTGCTGTGCTGAGTATCCCAGAGCCAAAGGGTTTCATCACAACATGCTGCCACACAGACATCCAGAGTTGAATGGTAACCCTATTTGCCCAGCCTGTTGTCCCAGCGTCTGCCACATTTCTGTACCTTTACTACTACTAACATATGAAAGCAGAAGTCCCAGCTCTATAGAAGAGTTGAGGAAATAATGCAGGAAGGCTTTACTCCAAGGCCTGAGCGTATCTCCTGAGGTCTGAGGGACACAGGCCAACGGGCCAAGCAACTTGTGCATACACAAGCTGCCTGCCCAGGGTGAGACCAGCATCCAGGTTTCTGTAAAGGGTTGCAGTGAGTTACTTACAGAATGCTCATCAT
>NW_011104889.1:0-355 GCF_000146605.3 Meleagris gallopavo | reverse complement strand
CATTCGTATGAGAGAGTTTGGTTTTCTAGTCCTGCTCAACACTAGAGTGTATACAGATCCATATATTTGCAGCCCCCTGGTACCATAGCAGGAGCATTCTCAAGCTTTAATGAATGTGGTGCAATACTGTTGTGATCTGGGCAGGTACAAAGATCACCACTGTAATTTTCAGCATACTGAAAGGTACTCACATTTTTTTCCTAAGGATGATAACAGTTTAATTGTTTACCACTATCAATTTTGTTCATGCACGCTTGAAGACATCCATAAAATAAGGCTCCACTTGTTGGTTCCACAGGCATCTTAGGTCTACAAATACCATTAGAATGAATGAATGATACAGACCCAAGAAAAG
>NW_011104888.1:0-324 GCF_000146605.3 Meleagris gallopavo | reverse complement strand
GCCACAAATCAAATGAATGGAATTAACAAGGTAACATAATTTAAATGAGATTTTTTTTTTCCATATTTACATTTCGTGTTTCTATTTTTGGAAGCTGTGTTTATTCACTTAAACTATTCAAGAGTCCAGCATCTCTGACTTCTTCACTGTGAAAATGTGGCCATGGCATAGCTCTGCCCTTACTCAGCTAGCACTCTGCTGAATAACCTCCATGCATGAGATGGGAGATAGCACAACTTAAGGAGTTCTGGCAGTTTGGAAACAGATGCACAATTTTAAGATCACAGACTCACAGAGTAAAACAATTTGGAAGGAACTTCTGAA
>NW_011104887.1:0-546 GCF_000146605.3 Meleagris gallopavo | reverse complement strand
TTGGTATTGTTGTCCTGGATCATAAAGGTAGACAGAAAGCTTTCTTTGTCCAGTACTGGCTGTTTTGCAATGAATACAGCAAGATAGTTATCATGGGTGAAGGCATACACACTACAGTGATCAGACGGTGTCAGAAATGTCAGCTATTTGAACCTATGCACCTCATCTAGATGGTCTGTAAACAGATTTTTTCCTTTTAGGGGGAGGTTCTCAATAAATCAGACTTCTTTTAAAAGAAACTACATGCTGTAATAAAGAAAATCCTTCAAATTTTATTTTAGAATAGAGGCTGTGATTGCTGTGACATCAAACAAAACTGGTGAGTGACACCTAGGATTAATCTGCTATGATGTATCAAATTCCCGACTACACAGCAGAAGCTTTGAAGATGTCAGCAAGTAATTGAAGTTCTTGCAAGTTAACCTCAGTCAAACAGACGTGAAAGCTGACTCTGAACTTTCCCAAAACAAGAGAAGAAAAAAATTGGACACCTGCAGTTCCAGATGCTCACTTGAAGGTTCTACATTCACAAGAACCGCTTAGAGC
>NW_011104886.1:0-418 GCF_000146605.3 Meleagris gallopavo | reverse complement strand
CTACTCTTGTCGTGATTTCCTTTGCAGTGTTATGCTTTGATCTATTTGTTGCCATCCATTCTTTTCTTAGGCATTATTCTTTACTTTTTTTACTTGGCTTTTTTCTTCTTTTCTCTTTTCTTTCTTCGGTTTTTCTCTCTTATTTTCTTTTTTCATATATTATTTTTTTCTATTCTCTTTTTTTCTCCCTTTTCATTTTTCTTATTCCTTTTCTTTCTTTTTTTTTTCTCTATTTTCTCTTCTTTATTTTTTTTATTTAAATTTAATTTTGTTTTGTTCTTTTTTTTTCCCAGCCCAGTGAAGTTACTTTATATCCACCCATTGACCTCCTTTATTCCTTTCATCATCTTGATATCTGGGCCTCTACCTGATCCTTCTCTTCCCACATTACCCTATAGCCTTCCTGTAGCCCCATATT
>NW_011104885.1:0-534 GCF_000146605.3 Meleagris gallopavo | reverse complement strand
TGGAGGCTGGCAGCCCTGCTTGGATGATATTTGAAGCCCCCTTCCAATCCAAGTCGTTCTATCATTCTATGATGATCATTCTATGATTCCCTTCCAGCAGCTAACTTACCGCCTCCGGTTCTGAGCTACAGCACTGAGAAAATCCTCCATGTCTTCCCACTCTTCCTTAGGTTGTTACAGAGCATGGGTAGAAAATGACCAGCCTTAGAGAGTACACTCCCTGAGCTGCTCCAGAAACTGTGCTGCTCATTAAAGGGAAAGAGGGCTGATTTTGGACAGTTCCTGATAAATGTCTGATGGAAAGTAGAATGCAGAAGAAAAGTGGCTTGAAGTTGCATCATTAGGAAGTAAACTTCATTCACATATAAAAACACTTAAAACCAGGACGCCTTCCTCGTCTGTTGCACAAGGAAGTCACAGACTCATTTCTAATGGTCTTAATTCTTCTCTTCTTCCACATACCCATCAGCAAAGCTTTATTCCAGAACTCAGTGGAGTATTCTGATTTTTCCCTGTCATTAGTTGTAAACAACC
>NW_011104884.1:0-308 GCF_000146605.3 Meleagris gallopavo | reverse complement strand
ATCTGCTGAGCTTCATCTCTGTCAGCTGGATATATCGTATGACATTGGTATCTGCAGGGAAAGAGCACACACATACACGTAGAGAGGTTACAACTTCCCGTAAAAGACAGACACACCACACCTCTCATCTGTGGTGCATCTCCTGTTCCTGGGCTGCAGGAACAGCTCCAGTGGGAAGAGGCTCTGAACCAAACCCTCAAACCAAACAGACATAGAAACATTGCTTTGTCTGTGTAGAGAGCTGTGAGATCCCTGTGCAAGTGGTAAGTTATTTTTTTCCTTACAGTATTTCGTTGCGCTAGCACAGT
>NW_011104883.1:0-448 GCF_000146605.3 Meleagris gallopavo | reverse complement strand
ATTTGTGTCTGTTCATCCCTTGTGTTCTCTCACATTAACCAACTTGTTTCCTTTGGCTTGGTCTGGCTCTTGCATTGCTGCTCTTATGCATGAGCTTGAATCCCATCCAGATGAAATTACAGAAGGATGTATACTGAAATTTCTAACCCCACTAAGGCTTTAGCTCTAAACATCTCTTAATTATACCTGCAGCACCTTGAAGTTCTTCACTGAAACGTGGAGATGGGTGGAAGAAATTTGTATCAACTCAGATATCATTCTACCTAGCATGGGAAACTGCCTACATCCTACTCCAGAATGCACCAAATAAACCCGTTCTGGAGCAGTAAAGACTTTTTTTTTAGAGCATAGTCAACAGTTCAGCAATCTGATTTCAGAAGGACTTTCACTGGTTCCTGCTTGCCCTGGGTCCCGTTATCTACCTGACTCCAGGACACCAGCAGAGCTC
>NW_011104882.1:0-541 GCF_000146605.3 Meleagris gallopavo | reverse complement strand
GGGAGCTTTATCAGTGCTGTAGCAGAAACTGGAAAATCTGTTTGGCTGACGTGGTGAAACTGCTGGTATAAAAATACAGGGATGTTCTGCAGTTTTTGTGAAGGTCTGTTGAAGGAAAGAGCTACAGCAACTCACAAAGGAACTTTTACAGATGGCCAGACTAGCAAATGCCTCCACAGAACCTAAATTCTACTGGGAAAAACACCGACTGCTTCTGAGCTGAGTCGTATCAGGGCAGCGGAGTCCGCAGGGCTGCCGTGTTGTCACTGCCCTGGTATCTTCACTTTGCTGCGGCGTTTATTTACTGTCATGGTTTTTTGGTAACAATAGCAGGGTGCCTCTTGACAACTTGTGTTCACAATAGCAGAATGTTATTGTGTATGTACAGAAAGTACAGAAAGTGTATGTATGAAATGTGCAAAATGTGTTGAGTACAAAAAGCGTTGAGTGTAGCATGAGGTGTATGAAGTGTTGTGCAGAGGGAATTAGCATGCACCTGTGAAGCATTACAGTAAATAAGGGAAGCAAGGATGGTCTAGAC
>NW_011104881.1:0-321 GCF_000146605.3 Meleagris gallopavo | reverse complement strand
TGTTTATCTGAGATGATAAGCAAATGAGCATACAAGCTGCAAGATTCAAACTTGGTCCCTGTTGCTGTAAAAAATATCAACTCACCTGTGGCTGGGCTCCTTCTGGATCAACGAAAGATTTTTCTTTACAATATCCAGCATACCTTGACAAAGTAAAATTAAGATCAGCTTTGTCTGGTTTCACCTTCTGAAGTACTGTTTATTGCTGTCAGTTGCATAAAGTGAAATAATTTCATTGCCATGCCATCAATGAGAATAAGTACAAAAGAATCATTGTCTTTTTACCTAGCATTTTATTAAGTGAAACAAATACGTAGCCAT
>NW_011104880.1:0-614 GCF_000146605.3 Meleagris gallopavo | reverse complement strand
AAAGTTTAAATAGGTTATGACTATTTCCTATCTGGTAAATTCCAAACATTAAGACAGAATGGAACCATTTGTATATTCATGAATATTATTGAGTATACTCAAATACTTTCCATATTTAGAAATACATGTTTTAGCAACTCCTAATTATTGATTCTTTCACTAGAAAAATCCTTCTGAATAGTAGCTTCTAAAGGATATCCAGGGAGACGTTATCAACCTAATTCATTTGTATCCCTCAGGAATTTTTCAAAGACAATATTAAAATTTAGTAGAAAAAAAGAACAGTACACTGTGAGAAGTTTTAAGTCCGGAAACCTTGTGTAGATATGAGCCAGGGAAAAAAATAGTACTAAGATATAGGGAGAAGTTCCAGGCCAGAAAAGAAATGCTTTTCACTCATTGGTGTAAAAGCCCCTGAAGTCTGAATAGGAAAAGAAAATGAAGTGTTTCACTTTAGTGAACTGCTTAGATCACTGCCTATGTCAAAAGTACAAATCATGTTGTACAAACTTACTCTTTACTACTTATAACCTTATTGAACTGCAGTTCAGAAGAACAGATCCTTCTATTGAACCAGGAAACCACATCCTTTCAAGGATTCAGAGAATTCATTT
>NW_011104879.1:0-405 GCF_000146605.3 Meleagris gallopavo | reverse complement strand
GCCTTAGAGATAGCCCGAGCCGACTAGGTGCTGAGACACTGGGCCCCTGGCACTCATCTGCTCTCTTCTCAATTCAGGGATCTCCATAGACCTGCATAGATCATCCAGGTCTGCGTGGCGCTGCAGGGTGGCTTGGTTCCTGTGCGCTCCAAATGTGCTGGAGACCTTTAAGCAGGTATGGTGGCAGAGATCCTCTGTGCTGCTTTTGGTTGTTTGGGTTGGGCAGGGGCTGGAGGCAGGGTACGATGCAGAACTGCTGGGCAAAACAGGAGCTTTCTTCACAGCCCTGACTCCGGTGTGGGGTATCCCATGTTTCATAATGGATATTTTCCTCTCCATGGGAACTTGGAGAGTTTCCTTTCCCATGCCAGCAAGACAGCTGGGCATGTCTGTCTGCTTCCCTAC
>NW_011104878.1:0-428 GCF_000146605.3 Meleagris gallopavo | reverse complement strand
CAGTGTTCCTCTGGGGACGGAGCCCCGGAACAGCTGATGGTTTTCTGTGCAGCGGCAGCAGCAGCAAACTGCTGAGCTCTGCAGGTTTTGTGTCCGCCTGGCAGGAGTGCAGGGACCCACAGCACTGCAGGCACAGCACCGGTGCTGCCGCAGCACCGAATGTTCTTCCTTGGGAAAACCAAAACCCCGAATCTTTCCCTGGGGACTCCCAGGAGTTGGGGACCTGAACAGAAATGGCTAAGAACGAAGCTTAATTCTCGTAAATGGTCTGAAAAGTTAACTTTTAGCGGCAGAAGTGGTCGAACACTGCCGTCTGGTGGGAGAACGTGGGGAGAGAAATCGGAGCTGCTGCTGGGAGCTGAGCCAGGCATTGCTGCACAGACGCAGCCTCCGATGGGTGTCGGACAGCCCCCACCTCCCTGCTGGCG
>NW_011104877.1:0-945 GCF_000146605.3 Meleagris gallopavo | reverse complement strand
GACATTGGCTATCCTCCAGTCTTCAGGGACCTCCCCTGTTGTCCAAGACCTCTCAAAAATGATGGAGAGCGGTTTGGCAATGACCTCCGCCAGCTCCCTCAGCACCCGTGGATGCACCCCATCAGGTCCCATGGACTTGTGGACCTTAGTACTGCCTAGGCGCTCACGCACGTCCTCTTTCCTGACTAAAGGGAAGTCTCCCATTCCCCAGACCCTCTCACTAACCTCCAGGGTGTGGGAAAGCTGAGGAAGAGCCTTTTCACTGAAGACAGAAGTAAAGAAGGCATTCAGTATCTCTGCCTTCTCAGCATCCCCCGTTACCAGAACCCCCCCTCACTTAGTAAGGGGCCGATATTCTCTCTAGTTTTCCTTTTGCTGTTAACATACTTGAAGAAGCCTTTTTTATTATCCTTTCCATAAAGCTGCTTCTGCTCCGTACCTTTCCTTTGGGTGGACAGAAAAGCATGAACAAGTAACAAGCCAAAGCCAAGATGTTAACATTTTCCATCAGAATTTTGTTTCCAAAAACTACCTGGTTGTATATTCTGCTTCACAGAACTGAAGATAAGAGACAGTAGCTTCGATCTGGAGCAGCTGTGTGAGCAGCTTAGCCCCAGAGCTCTGAGCCCTTCTTGTAACCACTGCCTCTTCTTTATTTGCAGCTTTTTTCCCAAGGATGAGGTGCCGGAGTTTATACTGGCAGATCTCGCTGAGCAAGAAGGTACCGTGCTACCATGTAGACGTAACATAGTGAAGCAAGAGCGTGTCACCGTGCCTCTGACTCCACAGTGCTGATGCCAGAGATTCTCCAACATGACAGCATGTCCCAGGTCACCTCCTTTCCCACAGGGGACCCATGGAAGCAATGGGTTCCAGAACTGCTGAGGGATCAGCAGGGCAGTGTGAAACGGAGGGCTGGGAACGAGTGGAAGGTGGAGAGTGCGG
>NW_011104876.1:0-406 GCF_000146605.3 Meleagris gallopavo | reverse complement strand
GAGTTTCTGGAGCCAGTTAGGCTCACCTATGTTTTTGTAAATAGGTGAATATTATTGCCATCATTTAATATTACTTTCCAGCTATCAAGAGAAAGGATATATTTACAAATTGGCTATAATCTACATTACATGGTAGTTAATGGACACCAGATATACAAGAACATAAAGCAAGGAAGTACGCATTTGAATCAATACTTGTCATAATGAGTCTCACATGTCCCATAGCTGTGAGACCAAGTTGACAAGGACTAAACAAGCAGGGAACAGTCAGAAATAGACTGAATGTGGCTAACTGGGGAATCGTCTTTGCTGTTGGCTTCCACCAACAGCAAAGCTTCCCTTGCTTTCTTGAAGTCATCACCCACTGTTCCCTTGAGTGTATGATTTAAAAGAGTAAAACATGTAA
>NW_011104875.1:0-466 GCF_000146605.3 Meleagris gallopavo | reverse complement strand
CCCCCGGCAGAGCCTTTCCCGCCTCGGACGATTATTTTTTTCTATTGTTTTCAGTGATTTGCCCTGCTGAAGGCACTGCGCACAGCATGGAGTGTTAGAGCAGAGTGGGGAAGGGGAAACTGAGCGTCTCTCTCAGTCCCATCCCGTCAAGGCAAAACATCCCAGAGGATCTCCTGAACAAAACGAGAATAAACCTGCCAGGACCTCTAGAGGTCCTAAAACCAGCTAACAGGAGCAGTACCTTGGCGGCTTAATTTTGAGTTTTAAACTTCGCTACGGTGAGGCAAAAACTGAGATGTCCGCTTTCGTAGGTCGCTCCAAGAATTATGCCTTCTATTTATTTCCATGGAAACTACAACAGGTACAAAGAACATAATAACACTTTTTGGTAGAGCAATTTCTCAGCTACAGAATGCTATGTTTCAATACAGTCACCTTCATTAGCCATGCATTTTCACCAGTGATG
>NW_011104874.1:0-326 GCF_000146605.3 Meleagris gallopavo | reverse complement strand
GATATGAGACAAGGGGAATGAGTATCCCCAAGACTTCACAGAACAGGGGACAAGGGGGACAGAGGGCAGGGAGGACTAAAGAGAACAGAGAAATGAGTATCGCAGTGACCCCAGGAGACAAACAGAACCAGGGAACAAGGGAACATGGGGATCGGGGGACAAATGGGACCAGGAGAACAAGAGTCCCCGTGATCTCATGGGACAGGGAAGACAAACAGGATCAGGGGAACAAGCATCTCAACGACCCCATGGGAAAAGGGACCAGAGGAACGGGGGACAAATGGGATAAGGGGAAGGAGTATCTCCGTGACTCATAGGGCAGGGAC
>NW_011104873.1:0-718 GCF_000146605.3 Meleagris gallopavo | reverse complement strand
ACTGTGGCTTTGTCCCTCCTTGGAGGACCATGAATTGGAGCTACAGAGGTGAGTTTGGGCTGGGTTTTTTCTCCCCTGCCACGTGCACATTGCAGTAAAAGGTGACATTTATTTCCGAACAGTTCCTTACCCATCTCCTGACCTGAATGTGCTCCCAGTGCCATTCCACTCTGCAAGGGTGTTCACTGGAGGTTTTGCCTCTCCAACCATCTTTTCCTCAGGACTTCTTAAAACTGTGTGTCTTCAGGGCTATTATATCTGTGTGAAGCTGAGCTCGGGTTAGATAATGGTTTATAACCTTGCTGGGGCAAATGAGAGTGCAGCAGCTTAAAATCTAGAAAATGGGACTGATGTCCCTCAGAGAAGAAGCACACATGTATACAACCCCAACAGCCACCAGGAGGACAGAACTGGAAGAGACATGAGTAGATGTGCTGGAGATAGTGGAATTTAGGGGCATCCTGCTGATAAAACTGGTTAGTGAGTAATAAGCTTCAATGGATACCACTCATTCTGTAAGAGTATTCTAAAAATTTTATTTCAATGCTTTTTTCTGGAAGTAAATGCAAATTTATCCTCTATCTAGTGGGAATACAGGGCTGGGCGGTGGGAAAATGCATGCTGTTTGCTAAGGCAGGTTTACTACAGCCTCCAAACTTCTGCTTCAGTCTCCAGCTTCCACACCATGAGATCATCACATGCCTATGAAATTGGCCAA
>NW_011104872.1:0-537 GCF_000146605.3 Meleagris gallopavo | reverse complement strand
TTTTATCAATTTTCCCAGGAGGTGGAGTACTGCATACATGTGTTCTTCGCCCACCAGGAATTTATGGACCAGAAGAGCAAAGACATCTGCCAAGGCTAGCAGTATGTACTTCCATTTCTTAATCAACAGAATTTTCTGTGATACTGAACAACATCACTTATCTGTATTACAGACTGACCAACCTTCTTATCTGCCATCAGTTCGATTGTCTGTTGATGATATTCTAACTTTTTTTGTCAGACACTGTATGACATCTATAAAGAATGCATAATACATTAAAAAAGCCTCTTTTTAAATACAAACACATAAAAGTCCAGCTTTACAATGTAATGCTTACTATAATTATAAAAGTCAGGCCATTCTATGATATTTCAAATGTCTGCTTGCATACAACTTAAACCAAAATACTGATGAAAGGAGATAGAGCAACATATCTTATTTCCAGTCTTATTTCTTGCTTTGGTTTCATGGTTATTTTATGTCTATAGAGGAATATTGAAAGAGGGATACTTAACTTCAAGTTTGGGGATCCTTCTG
>NW_011104871.1:0-681 GCF_000146605.3 Meleagris gallopavo | reverse complement strand
AAAAAAATAAGAAATCAGTTTTACTCATTTTCACGTTTATTCTTCTAAACAGCTAAGTTCATTATGAAGAAGAGAACCAGTCTAAATATATATTTTTGCTATGAGTACTTATGTAATAAGAAATTGTTAACTCACTCTCAGAAGTCTATTTGTTTCTTACTAACTCTAATTATTAGTTCTAACTTTTTGCTGCTTGTTCTATATGGATTGCAAGTTCTTGTGGGATCTTGATAAATTAATTTCAGTCACTGATTGTTGCTGCGCAGCATTGAAATAATTAAAAAATATATTTGAGAGCTGATCTTACGTTTTAAATTGAACTCTTTTTTGATGTAATTTTGATTATGTTTTTACCTCCCAAGTGAAAACCTAACGATCTACAATCTTCCAAGCACAGACAATTTCACACATTTTTAAGGCAAAAGCTCAGTAAGATCCTGCAACCATTAAGTTAGTTTTAGCACTAAATGAAAACCTCTAATATGAGCTATTTTCTTCAGTCTGTAATTGGAAGAATTTTCTATGAAGTTTTTCTTTACCACCCTTTAACTTTTGTCAAATATCATATTCATTTATGTTACTTTGGAAAACTACTGGATATCAATGGAAAATGAGTAAGCACTGTGATTTGTCCTCTGCCTCACATGATGCTGAGGCCAGAAGAAATTATTGCTATTGTTA
>NW_011104870.1:0-593 GCF_000146605.3 Meleagris gallopavo | reverse complement strand
GGTCAGGCTGCCCACCCAAGGATTCCTCAGAAATATCCACATCACAAACTGCACAACCATTCAAAAAAAATCCTCCTCAGTGAGAAAAAATGTAGCATCTTAGAGATTAGGCTCAAGGGGAGATTTATCTAGGGCCATAATACCTGAAGCGAGGAGCAAAGAGGACGGAGCCAGGCTCTTTTCAGTGGTGCCCAGTGCCAGGACCAGAGGCAGCGGGCACAAACTGGAGCACAAATGGTTCCCTCTGAACACAGGTTGCCCAGAAAGGCTGTGGGGTCTCCTCCATGGAGATGTGCAGAACCCTCCTGGATGTGGGCCTGAGCCCCCCTCTCTGGGTGTCCCTGTGGGAGTGAGGTTGGGCCGGGTGGACCCTCTGCCCTTTTGGGATTCTGTGAGTGATTAATGAGGGCAACCACGTTCACATTAAGAGCCATTAAAGGCATTAAAGAGCATATGCAACTGAAATTGTGAAGTGAAATGGAAGAACATTGTGAAGAAAAAGCAAAATGTTCTTTTGTACTTTTCTACAGTGAAGAGCAAGGGAGACTGAAGGAGGACTGGAAGTTAGTAAATATGTAGAAAGTCCAGCATTC
>NW_011104869.1:0-361 GCF_000146605.3 Meleagris gallopavo | reverse complement strand
GTCCTTGAAATTTTGAACAGGAATGAATCACACAATTTGTTCACCTCCTCTACTACATCTCTTAAAATGGTTATACATTCACCTAATTTTACAGATATCATTGATGTAATAATCTTAGATTATGCCTGCTCTTAATCTCTTCTTCCATTTTGCACCACAATATTGTTTAGAAGTACTATAAGATTAATTTTAAATTTGTTTTGATGTGCTATCATAGGATATCTCCCTCAGAACAATGCATGGATCCCATTATTCAATTTCGGGTTGCAGAATACAGCTGTCAATCTTAGGTCAAGAGTTTAATCTGCTGGTTTAAGGTCAATTTCTTTTCAATCTGCAGAAGAAAAATATCCACAATATG
>NW_011104868.1:0-795 GCF_000146605.3 Meleagris gallopavo | reverse complement strand
CTCTTTAGACAACTCACAGCTCTACGTAGTCTCTGACTTTTAATAGCTTGTTTTTCATGTTGTTCTAATCTGAAGAATGAATCGATTCGAAGCTGAGTACTAATAAAAAAACAAAACAAAACAAAACAGTGAAACAGCTTTGGATGTTTTTGTGACAGAAAGTCAGTTAAGTTACTGTACAAAGCATTATAAATTAAAACAGGATAAAGACTAATGAAATCAGAATAGTCCTCTATATTATCCACAAAATTGGCTAAGAGACAGATGCTTCCAGTGGTTGCTCTAGTCAGCCTGAAAGTATATAGATTTAACCTGCTTTGTGGTACTTTTCACTCCTTTGACTGACAGAGAGAGCCTAGAAGACTGGTGTAGACTACAACTCATTGATAGCAAAAGAAAAGAATGTGAGTAAACCATTTTACCACTGACTTTCAGAGTATCACAGCATGCATCTCTATTCACTTTAAAGTTGTATCAAAGTTCACAGCACAGTTATTGGTGAAGAACAGTAATATTATAAATGGGCTCTTGATAAATGGTTCATTCTGCACTTCTCCTTAAAGAATGAGTGTGGTACCCAACGGTCCATTTCACTTTACTAAAATCTTAGGGGCATTCTTATGAATCATTTTAAGAGACAACATAGTGTCTTTTAAAAGCACTAAATGTACTGTTGGTACTTGTAGTTCTATTTATGTCCAGCACAGAAAACAATTGCAACCTGGATTTGAGGTAGGTACGTGATAAAGCTTTATATCAAGTATTAAAATTGCAACCACTGAAATTAAGTAAAAT
>NW_011104867.1:0-485 GCF_000146605.3 Meleagris gallopavo | reverse complement strand
ATGTTTCAGTATGGTAGTCCAGTAAACATTTTAACATTTCCTAGAGCATTCAGTTCAGTTTATGTGCCTAAGACTTTACAAACTGATAAGAAATAGAATTTGTATCCCTATATTCAGCAGTGAATGGCTTTTTTTCACTAAGCAAAATGAATTGAATGGACAAATTTGAAGATTATGTTGTTAGAATAAAGCTATTTTTGTGTAATGCTATTTATTGTTGCATCTTATTTGATCATGTTGTTCAGATTCTTTATCCTCATTCCATGTGCTGATGGATTGCTTCAGTATAAATTACACACTAAATAGTGGCTGCTGAACTTGGAAATAATTTTTTAAACAACTTTGAAGGTGGTGGTACTTTATTAATTTCATGATGAGGGTTATGAAAAAGCATTCAAGATTCTTTTTTATTTTTTTTTTCTTCAAATATGTTTCAGATGAATCTTTTCACTGGATTGTGTGAATAAGAATTCTAAAATTATTTG
>NW_011104866.1:0-428 GCF_000146605.3 Meleagris gallopavo | reverse complement strand
TTCACTTTTCCTCTCAGATTCCTCCCTACAGCCCCAGCTGTGCCAGAGAAGCAGCCTGCTTTTCTCAAGGCGCAGGGATGTGTGGGGCACAGCAAGGACAGCCTACACCCTACACATGCTTCTTGCCCGCAGTGCTTGTTCTCCATTCTGCTACGTGATGTGACCACGTATTAGCTCAGTGTGGTTTATTGTTCCTGAGTGTAACTGAGCATTAACAGCTCAAACAGGAAGTATGAGAAAAACCTCTCCTTTGATATTCCACAAAGGCCAATAAAGAGAGAAGAACTAGAATGGGAAGTACAGACCCAGAAGTTTGCTGAGAAAAGAACAGACCACAATTTCAGAGTGACAAAAGAGGGAAATGTGACCTCCCCATTTGCCCTTTCAGGTAAGAGAAGTTTGCCAGAGAAACATGAACAGGGCCCACA
>NW_011104865.1:0-685 GCF_000146605.3 Meleagris gallopavo | reverse complement strand
TGGTACAGTGGGGAATTAAATAAGACCATATGTTAAAGCAATTGGGATGCACATTGAGGCTGGCCAGATGACGTGTTCCTAGCATTGTTTTAGGAGGCTGATACCTATACTTGTGCTTGGAGTCTTAATTTTGTGAAGAGAACCTGGAACCTGGTACAGAGCTCTCCGAGTATTCAAGTTTGTGATGGTTAACCTTCAATCTCCACGAAAAATCCCTTGTTATGAGGCCCATATTTATTTCTAACAATTATTCCTTTATCTTTCTATTACCATCCCCCCTCACATACAAGTGATGGAAATTGCTGGTGTCAGTTCTCTAGAGGAAGGATTTTCTCGTGCTGCCACACTCCAGTTTCAGAAGGCCATCGTGTCAAAGCATGGTGGTGGTTGGGGTTATACAAACAGCGTGAGGAGAATGGCTGGTATTCTCTATGAGAGGTAATTTGTCAATGTGTAGGACAATCTATTAAAGAGCTGTAGAAATATTTTAACATTTGGGCATGATGGCTTGAAATTTCCAGCCGATACAGGAAGTTTTGCATTATGGAAGGAACACGGACTAAAAGTAGTATCATCCAGAGGCCTTTGCAGCAGTTGTTGCATTTTAGCACAGTGTAAGTGATACAGAGGCCGTTCTGCTTTTGGCAAACAGATTGATTCCCTACAGGTGAACGAGGATGCACAT
>NW_011104864.1:0-491 GCF_000146605.3 Meleagris gallopavo | reverse complement strand
TTTTATTAAAGGCTAAAACTGACCAATTCCACTCCGCTGCCTGGATTTTTCTGTTTGCTTTTGTGATGGGTCCGGATTTACAGGTCACTACCTGCATGGCACATCTGGTTTGCTCTGTGCTCTGTAGGTGATGTGATGTGGGCTCTGCTGCTTTGTTTCACAGAGCAGGGAACTCCTGCAAACTTGTTCTGTTGTCAGCAGTGTTGTCAGCCAACTTGCTGATGAAGTAAAGACGTCCTTCCAGCCCTAACACATCCCCATGGTACTGGGACAAACTCATTGACGTGTGGACTTGGCCATCCCCAGTTACCACAGCTGTAAGGTTTTCCAACTTTTGTCACGTTGTCATCTGGTCACAGCAGCAAAGGTCAGGAGATTAAATAGGAGCCTTCCCTTTGGGATAAGGATGCTTTGTGTGCAGGATAACCAGAGGAAATGGCTGATGGTGGTCCCAAATGTCTGTCTCCATTGTGCACTGTGCAGTAGGTCTT
>NW_011104863.1:0-669 GCF_000146605.3 Meleagris gallopavo | reverse complement strand
CAAACATATTGCTCTTTATGACTGTTCCTAAGCAAAGAACTGGTTGTATAAATGCTTTGTCAGGATCCAAAGTGTTTACTTAATTTGCATCAAATCTAGATTACATGCACAGTAGCCATACTATAGAGGCTGAGCCCCTAGATCTTGTTTATCCCTGCATGGTAGATTTTGAATGAGCACTTCTGAGACCTGGTATTATTTCCTGCCTAAGCTAGTCATCAAAAATATTGGGGCTTACTCATTCACCTTCAAAAAGGACTTTGGAAACTGCTTTAATTTGCATTCTGAGATAATTTAATGTAGTCTGAAGTTTCATGCTTCCCTGTTCAGACTTGCAGTGATACTCAAGTTTTTCCAAAATGTGGTGTTCGTACTTCATGAATTGTATCTATGACAACATTCTTTTTAAACATGCGATGCAATGCTTGGCTGTACTCATTCTGATTGCAGTGCATTGATTTCTCAGGTTTTATACAAATTCATTACAGCAAATTCACACTTTCTTGGTTTTTAATGTTCTTTTTTTTCCCCAAGTGTTAAAAAAACTTGTAACATCCTGTTGCGGACTTTAAACATGAACTGGTGCCAGAGTTTTTATAAGGGTGTTCTTTAAAAGGGCTGCCACAAGAACGTGAATAAAGTGATATTCATCTGGCCTAAGGAACTTCA
>NW_011104862.1:0-564 GCF_000146605.3 Meleagris gallopavo | reverse complement strand
CTCAATTTTATCTTAGACAGCAATAGATCTGCCAGATTAGTTTACTACATTATAATATTCTGATTTATTTTTGTGTCATGGTAATAGTAACAGGTTCAGGAATAAATATCTTAATATTTCTTCTCACCTTTTGAAATTACTGACTACTGAGAAATCAAAATGAAAAAATCCCAACTGGTCCTCAAATCTGGCATGAGTGTCCTTAGAAATGATGTGATGTCTGAAGCATACTTTGAATTGAAACTTGAGTGTGGTTGATGTCAAACTTTCCTGCTTATTTTTCTTATTAATTACATTTGCCACGTGAGATATTTTTAATAGTTAAATATTGACCTATTTTGTCAGTGCCGAACCATATGTAAAATGTTAAAACTTTAAGATGATTTTGCAATTGATTAGCAGGACTTTATATTGAATAGGGAGTCTGAAATTAACCTTCTGTGATGGGGAGTGTTCACCTGGTTGCTTTTAATAGTTGATGGAACGAATCATGAAATAATTGCAGTGTGTGCTGTGATTCTGAGGTGACTGTTTAAAAATTAAATTGCAGTTTTGCTATTTCAA
>NW_011104861.1:0-736 GCF_000146605.3 Meleagris gallopavo | reverse complement strand
GGAAAACGCGTTGTCCTTATGATAAACACATAACCCTGTAGAAATTAGGAAGAAATTAAAAATATGTATTAAATGAAGTGGAGCTGTATCTATTGGATATACGAAGACCCTTTGAAAGACTGCCTTACAGCGTTTAAGTGCTTTGCTGTTTTAAGTCTGGGGAAAGGGAAGCTGAATGAGACCGCAGTGATTTCCTTGCAGCAGGAAAGAGCAGCAGCTCCCATCTCTCCCACGTTAGCACCCTGCACACCCATAGTGTGACTGGGACAGCAGCTGGACAGCTTTCTGCATCCCTGTAAACCAGCAAGATTCCCTTTCCTTGGGATTGGATGGGGAGCCAGCGTTAGAAATCTTATCAAAGTGTTCCCAACTTCAAGTGTGGGAACAAAGACTTGAAAAATGCAGAGGACACAATCGTCCTCCATGGGCTGCAGCACGGGCAGCTCCTGCCCCAGAGTTGCCTAGTGATACCGTTTTATTTTTCATCAGGCAATAATTTATCATCTTTGAGGGGGTGGAGAAAATAGCTCATGGAAATGACTTTGTTCCACAGGGTTTTAACCCTTGGTACCCTGGCACTTTCCAGGCCGCCTGCCAATTCAGTTCTCAAGGGGAAAAAGTTGTTTGTTGATCTGTTGGCATGTTAAAAACCCATTCAATTCATCAAGCCCTGGCACCAGCTTAAAAATAAAAGGAGCATCCCCTAATGCAGGGATACAAGCAATAGGAAGAATCG
>NW_011104860.1:0-783 GCF_000146605.3 Meleagris gallopavo | reverse complement strand
GGTCACCAAAGGAAAGGCTCTTGCCATTTCTCCATGGCTCAGCCCTTTGCTCCCAGCAGCACAGTGGGATTTGCTGGGCCATCTCATGCCCAGCTGCAGCAACTCCCTCAGTGCATTGCAGGACCCGGCTGGCCCTGCACTCCCAATGATGTTTGAATGGACACACAAACCCTTCCAGAGAAGACCCAAATGGGAGAAGGTGCTTGATCACCACAGTGGTCTCCAGTGATGGCAAAAGTGTGTCAGCAGGCAAGGGAGGAGCTGCTAATGTCACCTAGCTGGACTTCAGTGAAGCCTTTGACACAGTCCCCTGTAACATCCTTCCCTCCAAATTGGAAGGATATGGATTTGATGGGTGGAACTGTTCTGTGGATGAGTTGTAAGATGGTACCCAGAGAGCAGCAGTCGGCGGCTCAGTGTCTGGATGGAGATGGGGGACAGCACTGGGATCATTGCTCTTTAATGCCTTCATCAATAACATCAGCAGTGGGATCAGTGCACCCTCAGCAAGTTTGAGAGCAGCCTTCCCATACCTAAAGCAGAGCTGAAAGAGGAAAGGGGACAAACTCTTCTCCAGGGTGGGTTGGCACAGGACAAGGGGAAATTGTGCCACACTACAAGAGGGGGCATACAGACTGAGAATAAGGAATGGTGCTTCAAGGATGGTGCTTGCAGCCCCGAAGCCATGCTGGCTGTGCACACTGTCAGGTTGGGCTCCATCCAGAGCACTGATGTGGAGAGGATGAGTCACAGAGTGAGGAGATACAGCAGAGCTGAGAGGAG
>NW_011104859.1:0-835 GCF_000146605.3 Meleagris gallopavo | reverse complement strand
GGCCACTTCGATTCTTGGGGATGAAGGGTGTAAATGTATCTGTCACATTAATGATAAAAAACCTCCAAACCCTAACAGAGCTTCTCATTGTTCAGCTTATCCATCTCTGTCTAGAGCTTTCCAAAGCCTTCACTCAAGCCAATGCGCAACGTTGGCACTGGCTCACATGAGCTGCGGAAGACAGTGATGTTTTTGTGCAGTCATACTTGAAACCGTGTCCTTGGAGAAAGAGTCTCCTCTCAGGATTTTTCTTAAGCAAATCCAATCTCTGATGACTTTTAAAGACCCTTCAGAAGAATAGCACAGTTCCTTCCCCCACCTTGGGGGATGCAATCAGTTCATGGGCGCTTCGATCTTTTTTGGGTGCTTGTTAAAGTGAGCCCATTTAAACCGTGGCTATTAAAACACGGCCTGTGGAAGACGTATCATAATGTTAAACATTGCCAGAGGGTTGCAGCTGAGATATGAATGCCGAATATAGTTTCAATTCTTTTAGGGTTTAACGTTCCAGAAAATACGTACTGTAAATGAGGTTTAGCATCCTAGGCTTGGCAAGCTATTGCTAAAAGTGAGTTTGGTACCTGAAGGAAAATAATTCATAATTGGCTGAACAGTGAAATTTTTAGAAGAATGAAAGAAAATAAAATGTTTTTCTCTAATTTAGAGGAGACAGTTGGGTTCTTTGCTCTCTTGGCCTCTGCGGAGCATTTCGTTCTGCAGTGCGTGCAAAGCTGCAGACGGGCGAGGAAGGGGTGGGGATGGAGATGGAGACGGGGACGGGGACGGGGGAAGGGGGACGGGGAAGGGCGCGCAGCTGAAAGCGGACAGCGCTGGG
>NW_011104858.1:0-842 GCF_000146605.3 Meleagris gallopavo | reverse complement strand
GATTTTCTTATCTCTTATATACTGTAACCGAAGTGAGCCAGTAAGGAGACTGAGGTTCAACAGGGTACTGAAAACTTATTTCTTCAGTCTTGAGGAGAGACATCAGTGGGACAGCAGAAAGCCAAGCATTGGCCTTGCCCTGTTTAAGAAAGGCCCATTGAGGCTGCTGCTGTTCACCTCTATTTGTACTTCCCTCGTGCTTGTCCTTGAATTCAGCTCATGCTCTATTAAGTAGCATTCTGAACAGCTGTAAGATGGTAACACCTTCACTACCTGCAGGTAACGGTTGTGTTCTCCTGAGGAATGATCCCTTGGTGAAGGATTCCTCCTGGAATCCTCCCTATACAATGCGTATACAGGTGAGATGGAAGTCATTTACAGGGGGCTGTTCAGACAGAGTGGATTAAGTCTTCTGTGCCTAAAGGCAATCACTCATATGAAGTACAGCTGCTAGCCAACATACTTTCTACACGAGACCACAATTTTTTTATTTGCAATGGAATGGGAAAATACGTATTGGGATTTAAACAAGAGCAGTCTGATTTTTTCCATGGAGGTTTTGACCATCTCTTGCAGCTTTGTCTGTGGGAGAAGCACCAAGTCTTTTCTTGTTTCCTCTGAGTCCTCCTTTCTTCTCACTAGCAGTTACAGGTGACTCTTTTTCTTCTTGTAAATGCTCTAAGTACTTGAGCTAAGGTACTAAGTTTAAAAAAATAAATAATTATAAAAGCTTGTAATGCTACTATAGAATATTGTTGCTCAGAACACCAACCAAACCTTGCTGACTTGATACAAGTATTACACAATCTCATCTGGCAGATTATCTTGTTACTCTCTTCTGC
>NW_011104857.1:0-823 GCF_000146605.3 Meleagris gallopavo | reverse complement strand
AAGAAGCGCTGTTTAAATGCTGATCAGCTCCCACAGGCCCGTTTACCTTCTAACATCCTAGTCCACGGGATAGCTCCAAGTAAGGTCCTGAAAGAGATCAAAGTTGGTTCTCCTGATGTTCAGGGAAGCAATCCTACTTTTTGGTCTGCTTCTTCCAATGAAGATCTTGAACTCTATCATCTCTGATTGCTACATCTCAAGCTGCCCCTGACCTCCATTTCCCTAACAAGCCCATCCTTACTAGTAAAAACAATACTTATGGAATGTTCATAGATGCAGCAGGAAGCATGTGTGAAACCAAGCTGGGTAAAGGAGGAAAACTGCTTAACTAGCAATTTTGTCATTTCAAAGAAGAGCTCAGTTTCACATGTGTTCTGCCTTCCATTCATACTTCCATACTCCTCAAGAGTATTTGTAAAACAATGATTTGATAATGCAGCTGTTGATGCAAACCCAATTCTGGATAGCTAGACAAAAATGATGCTTGATTCAATGGCAACAAGTCTTATTTAGAAGTGGGTAGCTCGAGAAGAGGGCACTCTCCAGTAAGAGAACAAAGAAGACAGCATGTGGCATTGGCAACTGATTCTGCAAAGACCATCATGATAAATTTGGACTAGCAATCCATACCCTGAAATGTGCTTGTGTGACATATTTACCTTTGCAAGTAACAAACATGACTGTAAACAATTGATGACTGCTAATATATTGCCAGGAGAAAAAGAAAAAGGCAGTCTTGCTTGGAATAACTTCTGGAATAGTTAGTCTTGTAACTGTGACTTTCACCTTTCACCTTCTCCACAAAAGCATTAATCTTTTGCCC
>NW_011104856.1:0-679 GCF_000146605.3 Meleagris gallopavo | reverse complement strand
TATATGTATATGCACAAATATGCATGCACAAATATTCTAAGCTTAAATAAGTAAATAATAGATCCAAGCAAAAGATAAAATCCGGTAAAGAAGCACTGAGATATTGTAATAGAGGCAAGTACATATGGAAACAACTACTATACTTAAGCTCTGGGTGCACATTTGAAATAGTCCACTTGTGAGTTGTGTAGCTGTGCCTTCTAAAAATTCAGAAGGTCCACAGTCAAAATATATACGTTGCTTAAAACCCCAAGAAATGTAAATAAATAAAAAATAATGAACTGATAAGGTTAGCATATCATGACAGATGTTTTCTCCTCATACATTTGAAGTTGCAGTTTGCAGACTGCTCAGAGTTTTGCAGACACATATAACCACCAGTCTGCACTGGAAAAAAGGAGAAGGATGAACAGATGGCAACATTTTAGTGTGTGGATTAAAGATAAATTTAGTGCCAAAAGGGAATTACTATCATTTAAAATGCAGAGCTTTCTACTATTCCTATTATAAACTCTACACTTCTAGCAGTAGAACTTCTGATAACTACATTGCTCTTAAAACTGCTGCCTTTTTGAATTTAGAGATCTTAGGATTTTTAAATTATTATTATTTACAACACGAAACACATTGCTTTATTAAGTGTGGATTTCAGCATCCAAGGATTGTCAAAAGTGTAGGC
>NW_011104855.1:0-556 GCF_000146605.3 Meleagris gallopavo | reverse complement strand
ACTCTCAGGAACTTGGCCTAAACTGAGGGCTCTGATGTGCAAGATGCATTTGCTCCAGTGGTAGGGATCGTGCCCTGTGGCACATTACCACCGTTCTTAAGCACATTTGTGCTGTCCTCAGTCTCCAGTCCCCTTCTGTGTGAACTGAGCACCTATATCTGTTGGCTGCCTCCCAGCTTAAAAGAAATAACAGGAGTGAGGAAAAAAATGTATGTGCTATTAAAATAATGATGTTTCAGTAATTATAAGAGAAACACCACCTTAATCTTGCTACTGCTGCTTCATAACTCCTTCATCAAACTGGTCAAGTTCAACAACTCAGCAGAAAAAGCTGAAAAAACAAGAGCAAGTCTCGATTGTTTAGCGAGCTAAACAAGCCTGGAGCAATACGTGTAAAAGGGAAAATGCAGAGTTGTGAATAGGATCAGAATCTACTCTTTCAATTACAAGCTGTTGATCCAGTCACTTTTACTGCAACTGAAAGCCCATATACTTGTTAGTGCTGCACAGCTACTGCTGTTAACTCAGCTACTTGGAGATGGAAGATGCTTCGTCA
>NW_011104854.1:0-701 GCF_000146605.3 Meleagris gallopavo | reverse complement strand
TGAGTCAGTTCTTCCATCGCCAAGTTTGAGACTTTACTTGTTTAATGAAGTAAGCAGTTTAATTTGCATGTTTTGATTAGCAAGCATAGCAGGTTTACAAGCCTTGTAGTTCTTTACTCCTTTTGTCCTTGTAGTCGGAAAGCAGCAGCTGTGTTCTCTGGACAGGCTTCTCAGCATCACCACCTCCCTGCCTGTTTGACCCCTGTTCTTTTCTCTTTAGGAATTGACTACAAGACGACTACCATCCTGTTGGACGGCAGAAGGGTCAAGCTGGAGCTCTGGTGAGTTTGGCTTCTGAGCTGCACCACAGCATGGCCAGTGCAGAGCATCCCTGGCTGTATGGTGAGGCTTGGTAGCTCCTCTACCCAGTAAGCTGTCCAGGTGAATCAGACCCCTTTCTGTGACTGAGCAGCACCAGCAGCAGGCTGTTCTTTGCCAGAGTGGTCCCATGTCAGCTGTGGTGGAGAAAGACTGACTCCATTCCCATACAGCTCTTGCTCACTAAAGGAGTGATACTGTTTTGGAGGTAATACTGGACTCAACTGAAGCCCTAGAGTGGGAAACAAATAGAATTAGGAGGACAAAGCCCTCAGTTCCTACAGAAGCCTGGATTTGTCCATGACTTGGTCACCATACAGTCAGTGCCTGGAGAGCAGGGTGTATCCCTGGCACTGGGATGGAGAAGTGAGAACACTGCACGT
>NW_011104853.1:0-661 GCF_000146605.3 Meleagris gallopavo | reverse complement strand
TACCTCTCCATGTGTTTTATTGAAATATTTGCTTCAGAGAGAAACTGATGTATACACTCCGAAGTGGGGGTAAGACGACAGAAGAGCATGATACTAAAACATGTCTGAGTAATGGTCAGTACTGAGTTTTTCCCCTCGTATTCAGAGCTTTAGGTCCTGCCAACACCATCCCAGTAAGAGTACAGCCAACATGGGTACAGCCAACATGCACCTCAATGTTATGTTCATTTCTCTAACATCACCCACACATTATAGATTTTTATTTCCAATATATCAACAAAAATAATATTTAGCTATATATTTTTTTAACTGTGCCCTAGACTTGAATAATCCCAAAAAGGAAGTCAAGGCAACAGGCCTGACATTTCCACTCTTTTCAAAATCTTCTGCTTGCAAATCCACATGGAAATCACCTGACCCAGTCCAGAACGAAGTGTAGCACAATTATGTTCAGAACTAAAAACAGCATAAGAAAGAATAAGCAACTTCCACAGCACAATTACTTAGATGAGCATACACAAAGCCCTTTCAACCTGACTTGCCAAATATTCTAGCAGAAACAAGTAACAAACATATAGAGATCATTTTATATGCAAAAATCAACAAAAATACAGAAATCACACAGAATTCATTTTATATGCAAAACAAAACTGTTTCGTAG
>NW_011104852.1:0-571 GCF_000146605.3 Meleagris gallopavo | reverse complement strand
TGTGTGCTGTCAGTGCAAAATAAAAACTACAGTTACTTGCTTAAAGCACACATAGTTATAAATTGTATTATTTCAAGCTATTTTATTTCACACTTGGGGTGGAAGTATGGAAAGCAAGAGATTACAATAAACAGTACTGGCTTATATTAATATGAGTCTCTCAGTAAGTGCTATCTAATATAATCTTGAAAAGAATTGCTAACACAGGCTAAATGTTTTTAAACTACTTACTATATCACAGGGGGACTTTTCTACATGTCCTTGTATATATCATATCCTCTTCAATACTCAGTGTACTTTGCAGGCTTAGAGTGAACAAAATTATGTTGCAAGGCAGAAATGGAAAAACAAACAAACAAAACAAACAAACAAGTATGAAACTGAAGTGAGTACTGCAGACCTAATCTAGTGGGGCTCTCAATGTATGATATATTGTTTTTTTCTCTCTTCCCACAATTTTCTTTTCTTTAGTTACTTATTTCAGGCTGTGAACTTTGATTCATCTTTTCGCTTGGTCAAATGCAGTAATGAGAAAGTGCTTTTCTCTACAATAAAGGAAGGGTTAATATAC
>NW_011104851.1:0-638 GCF_000146605.3 Meleagris gallopavo | reverse complement strand
ACACCAACACCACTCCCATGAGTTGCCAGGCAATTCAATAAGCTTCCTTCCTACATGGTAAATTGTGTTCTGATTAAAAGCTAAATGAGCTGAACTCCAATGTCAATTACCATCAGAAAACATCAATAAAACACGTTGTTATAGTTTAATGAGCTACCTGGCTCTCCATCCATCATTTCCCTCAGGGACACTCAGTTTTATCTGCAGAGGCTGCAGGTGGGGGTGTGCAGGATGGGAACAGCTCAGTCCCATGGTGGTGGCCTCATCCACATGGCAAAGCTCCTCTGCCAGGGGTGAGGTGTGGAGGAGACACCTCCTGAAACGTGGCACAAAGCCCCACACACCCACAGGACTGCAAACGCTCCTTCAAATTATCAAGCAGCACATGGTATTACTCACAAGATAACCCATGAGTGTGCCAGCTCTACTGAAACAAGCTCAGCAAATGCCTTCTTCCATCATTCATCCTCCTTTGTCAAATGTTTTCCAGTCAGTATTCCACACGTGAGATTCTCTGGGAGCAAGTGGCAGGACCAGAAAAAATCTTCTTGACTCAAGCTGGTTTTATGGCATGGATTGCATATGAGCACTTCTTTGACATGCTTCCCAGGTGACATTTTTTGGAGGGGAGCAATGCA
>NW_011104850.1:0-576 GCF_000146605.3 Meleagris gallopavo | reverse complement strand
GTAACTTTTTTTAGCAAGTTTCTCATGTTACAAAACTTTCTTCTCTTCGTTTAGATGTGTTTTAATGTACCAAAATCTCATCAAAATCTAAACAGAAAAAAGAGTTGGTGGATTTAAGGGTAGAAGAATGCAGAATTGATTTATCCTATCCAGAAAAATTCGAAGTATGTTTATTGAAGGAGCTATTGAAGGTTATTTTGATGTCATGGATGTTTAAAGTTCACAGTGTTTTTTATCATCTTCTGTTTCTCTGCTAAGATATTCCTCTCTTCAGAGTTCTAAAGCCAGACATGCCAGATTACTCTGCTGAGTGTGGTAGGTACTCTAAATGTTTTGGGTTTTTTTTAGAACTATTATTACTTGCGTTACTTTAGAATTATTATTACTTGCATTGTCACCATCTTAGTTGATTCTATGAAAAACATGCTGCACTAGCTAGATGAAGCACTACACTTCTCAGAGTAAATAAATGGGCATATATGACATATAAATCTGAAAATATAAATCAAGATATGGCTGGAAAGTCTAAGCAAATAGTGAATCACAAATAGCCTTACAGATTACTGTTACTGGAAG
>NW_011104849.1:0-797 GCF_000146605.3 Meleagris gallopavo | reverse complement strand
ACATTTTCCTGTGTGTAACAGGCATCTGAAGAATGACTCCATGTTTTCGCTAAATGGCTTATTATCTGGGATAAACAGTTTCTTTCCTTTTTTTTCCCCCACTTTTCCCTACTGAGACTTTAAGTTTTCCTCCTTATAGGGCATTTGCCGTATTCATTAGGATTTAAATGTGACTTCTACTTGCTGTATTTCAGCTTCTAGAGGCCATATAGTAATTGGATAGTCCTAACACCATCTTTACTTCTCGCAGTCACCACTGTAAGCAGAGCACATGTATGAGCTCTTGGGGACAGAGTGTCTGCATAGCCCTTGTATGACACATGGGGAGTGAGAGGGAGGACTCCAGGGAATCTCATTATTCGAATTTCTCCCTTTAAAGTAGTTCTATTGCAGCTCCCAAATAACCGAGGAAGGAAAATTTGGGGAACTACTGGCTAGTCATCCTAGCATCTCTTCCTGATAAGACTGGAGAACAAATATTCCCAAAAGCCATTTCTAGGCACATGAAAGACAAAGTAGTGATCTGGAACAGCCAATACAGAGTCAGTAAGTCATAGCTGATTGCCTTCTGCAACATTTGGTGGATGAGGAAAACACAGCGAACGTTCCTGTCTGACCTTCAGCACTCCCTCCCACAGTATAACCAAGCTGCAGAGATGCTGAGCAGAAAGGTTGGTCAAAAACTGTCTGGGTTGAAGGAAGACTGGTCAGCAGTCTAGAGTTCAAATGTTATCTGGTTACTGGTGGTTGATATTCTTTAATATCTTCACTAATGACCTGGCAATGTTTATGAACAC
>NW_011104848.1:0-634 GCF_000146605.3 Meleagris gallopavo | reverse complement strand
CAGGGGTGGCTGGGCTGTCCCTCCCACCTAAGGCAGCTCAGGCATCCCATCATCTGCACCTCTGGAGAGCAGTAAACCACCGGCCCAGCCACCTGCCTTGCTGAACGCAGAATCCCCTTTTAGCCACTGTCATTTAGCACAGCAGGAAACCAGAAGCTTCTGATAGCAGAGATGAGATGCAGCTTCCAAAGAGGAGAATGGAGCCCAGGGACTCATGCTGTTCACGTGCCCCCACCGCGATGCTGCGGTCTTGTGGGCACAGCCAGCGTGGCTCACACTGGTGCACATTCAGCTCTTTCCTCTGCCCCAGGCTTGGAATAATTTCTGTGTGCTAGGACCCGGTGGAGCACTAGCCTTGGTTTGGGATGGAAAAGTGAGATGTCTTGAGAAACGAGCAAGTGAAGACATTTTTGTGCAGGAAACCTACATACGGGTTAGGCAGTAGTGGTGACATACTGCAAATGTGTGAAACAGCAAGGATCTCCCAGCGTTGGCATGCAGCACATCAGAGATCGGCCAGAGAGCTCACAAGGACTGCCACACAACGTTCTGCATAGGGAACTACAACACAGAACTTCATAATGGGAGCCTTTGTATTTTTGGCGTTTACAAAACGAAGGCAATAAAATGTAAT
>NW_011104847.1:0-743 GCF_000146605.3 Meleagris gallopavo | reverse complement strand
GGAAATCAGTGCAGATGGAGCATGCCTAATCTCACAATCTCTACTATTTGAAAAAGAACATTAAAATATCGAACTTCTCAGTACTTACATATAGTAACTTGAACTTTGGATCCAATTGTACATGTACTTGGCCCAAAATTCAAATGCTTACATTAATATGGAGTATGAGTAATATTTACACTATTAGATTAAATGTTATTTCAGAAAAGACAAGCTGTTAGTCATTTTGCTATCATGACATAGAGATCTTTAAGAAGCATTCCAGCAACTGAATTTTGAGTTATGTTTTGTTGAAGCTGGAAGGATAAATTAAAATTTGCATGCAAATTCTTATAGAGCTACTTCTGAAAAAATGTCACCAGTAACACTGTTTTTCTCTTTTAAATGTCTGTGTGCAGAAAATGATAATACATACAGACATTATCAATCAAATAAAATACACTGTATGTCAAAAATTGAGACATACATACTGAGTAACTTTTTCATCATAGGAATGTGAGGTAGGTGAGCAAAATTCACTAAGGCCAGCTTTGTGGAGATTACTTTCTATGATACTTTGAAAATGTGTATTTCTTTGTTTCACGTATACATGAGATAATATGAAAAATAAAAATACAAGATTTTGCTGCCACTTAGTATCATCAGTGAGTATTACCACCACAACCACATTTCCCCAAATGGTTACCACATCTAAATCAATATCTTCAATAATTCACAAAGGAAGCCTTTTTTTTTTTTTTTTT
>NW_011104846.1:0-881 GCF_000146605.3 Meleagris gallopavo | reverse complement strand
AACTTCTTCTATGGGAAAAATACTGTCTATGATTCTATCATCCACCTGCCCTTAAAGTAATCATAGAGTCTCATTCTGTTCTATATTACACCAATATAAGTCCAAAATAACTTCAATTTTGTAAAAGAAGTACCATACAAAAGAGCTATCAAGTAATTAAAATAATTTCAAATAAGAAATGATTTGAAATAACTTATTTGGTAAGCACACTTTTAGGTGAAATGTCTATGAATTATAATGAGGATTGTAGTCAGGACTGACTTTTGCCTTGCTACTACTGTAGCATGCACAGCAGTATCTTAGCAAGTCCACGACGAATCTTATCCTGTTTATGTTGCCTTTATTTTTTTCCTAACTGGAAATTAAAAGTATCAGATGGTGTCTTGGACTTTGTAAGTATCTGGAGCTAAGCCAAACCCTATGTGCATCATACATTGCAGTGGCTTTTCATCGTAGCAGCAGCTGACATGATTTCTGTGTATCCTGTTTTTGAAATGTGACTTGTGTACTAGTTCCTCAAAGAAATATCCAGTCTGTTTCACTGCTAATAACCTTGTTAGTCCACTTCAAGTTTCATGCAAACATTAATTTGTTTTAAAATCATATTACTTTAGTAATGAATTACTTTAGTATGAATTACTTTAGTAATAGGAAAATATATTACATTTTTGTGAATTTATTTAAGGAATTGATTAAAAATATTAGGCTTATTATGAGATGCTTGACATTATAGATATTACTGGAGATATATTAATTACTGGTTTCTGTCAAGATTTCTTTGAACTTTAAGGAGAGTTGTGTGGAGCTTCTTTTTCTGACGGAACAAGAAGCCCCAGTTCCCCTTTTAACTCACAGGTATTTATCTCCAAACAGGTCTTTTG
>NW_011104845.1:0-766 GCF_000146605.3 Meleagris gallopavo | reverse complement strand
TTTTTTTTTTTTTTTTAACTTCAAACTTTTTAAACATTAACGCAGAAGAGTGCAGCTAGCTGTTTCGGCATCCTCCATTTCAAGAGCAACATCATGCAGAAGCTCTTTTTATCTGCAAGCTTATAGTTAGGGATTGAATACGTTATTCATATTATATATTTAAGGAGCAAGGAGTAAATTGGAATCGTGCTGAGAAGGTGAGCTCCCTGCTCCTCTTTTCCAGATGCCTGGAGAGCACCTCCAAGTGCGGCAGCCCAGTAGTGCAGCAGCAATGTCTGGCACCCCTGCCCTTCTCCTCTTCCATCATGCCCTCCCTCACACACTTCATCGGATGTGGCTGTACCTCAAAATGCAAACTTTGCACAAGATGGATAGCGGTGGAGCATCTGTAGGCTTGTTAAGTCAAACTCTGATAAACGAGCAGTACCCAGTGTGTACCTTGCAGACAGCATGCTGGAGTATTTGCTGACCTTAAGACTCAATCAGATCATGTAGGGAGAGTGTGGTTCTGAATGTGAGTGCCTCCAACTTCAACAGCTGCGCTTACTGCATAAAGAAAGAGCTGCTAAGTCTGTGCCCTTTGCGCTCTCAGCTCTGTTTCTTAAGAGGTTTATACATGATTCAAGAAAAATCTGCAACAGAATGGCTCCCTTCCCACTGGTGTACCAAGCAAGAGGAAATGTTCTTTTACGTCTGAGACTGGTGGCAGCATTTTTAAATGATAACTAAAATACACATTTGTGAACTCCATCATTATGAGTTTGAT
>NW_011104844.1:0-1463 GCF_000146605.3 Meleagris gallopavo | reverse complement strand
TACACAAAAAGGTCAGTCCTGAAGAAGGAAGTCTGTTGTGAATATAGCAATGTTAATGGGACAATAAAATAACTCTTCATAATGTACCATTTGGCAAGATGAGGTGACAGCAGGATATATATTCAAGGGAAGACAGCAAGATTAACAGATACAGTCACAGCAAAGGAGAATAAAGGAAAAGGTCAGAACAAAATAAGCTTCTGAGTCAGGCCACTTGCAAGGGCAACTCATTGTCAATTCTAGTGGATATTTTTAAAGATAAGATTGAAATACTGAGTATCCAACTGCCAACGTAGCATTTCCCTCTTCTGCATGGGACAACATGCCCATGTCATGATCTGCAGCAGTGTCTACACTGCAAGTTGGAGCCTCAGCAGTGGGAGTGTAAAACAAAGGGAAGCTAAGGGATCTCCACAAAACCACCAGGCTCATGGTAAGAACCACATAAGATTTAGCACTTGTTTCATTATGGGAATATCAGCAAGGCCCTGTCATAAAGGAAAACTTCCACCAACAGTTTCTCAGTTTTTCCTCAGAGAGCATGACATCCTCATCTTAATTCCTTCCACTATCAGATTAGTAGATTTAAACTGATTGGAGTGGAAAAGTGTCAGATTCATCTCATCACAGAGAAGCATTCAGATGCCTTTTCACAGTGTTCACCTTGCAGCTCTTTCACCTTGAAAACCTACGTACAGCTCTGACCGAGACATCAGAACCAAGACAGTGTCTTACAGGTAATAAGACATCACGCACATGTGTTTCTTCGCCCTATATATATCTAAACTACCAACTGCATCTCTGTTAGATTTGTTATCGCCATTAGCTGGTGGGAATCAGAAAGTGGATTGGAATGCCATCCTCTCTGGCTAACACATAGGATAAATAGTCTCTGCGCCACATAATAGCTTATTTGCCACACATGGTCTCTAAGAACAAAGCTAGCTACAGGAAGAAATATAAAACTATCCCAGGCAAAGATGATGGAAGAGTTGCCAATAAATGTGTTATGAAGCCAACACAGAGAATAGGTGAAAGAACAGTTAGGGAAATGGGTACTAAATTCTGATGTAAAAAAGGAAGAAATTTTGAAGATTGAAATGAGAATGGTTAATTAAATTCTTCATCCCCAGGGTTCGCCAACTCTTCCTTCCACTGGTTAATGCTCACCCAGACATACTTTCCTGATTTTTTTCCTGGTTTCATTGTATCATTTGATTTCAACTCAGGACAATATTTCAAGCAATACTGATCAAGAGTGTGTTTTTTTTCCACTGCAATTTTTCAGATAACAGCACCAGAAAAACCACCTCTCTTCCGAGCAGTAGGCAGTTTTTATAAAAAGCGTCCTCATGAGAGTCAAATAGCAAATCCATTGAAGTTGAACACAGTTCCACAGCTAGAAAAAAAAAAATGAGGCCTGTGTTCTTGCCCTCCTCTGGGTATACAGCTATTTGTAGGTA
>NW_011104843.1:0-1601 GCF_000146605.3 Meleagris gallopavo | reverse complement strand
GAGGAGTTTGTAAGCTCTTCTCTCCAGTTCTCTCCCTCTCCCTGCCCTGCCCAGCAGGAACGGCAGCAGGACCCAAGAGCACCTGCACAAAGCAGGATGGTTTTCTCCTGATATTTTTGCATCATTTCTTGCTGTTGGAGAATGATTCCCTCTTAGAGCTCCTTAAGCTATTGCTAGATACAGGAAAAAAAAAGAATAGTTTGAGTGAGGACTGTGCCCCTGTTACCAAACCATCAGCAGGGACAAGAAAAAGTTGCCTGATTTACTAAGGACTGCTTCTCCTTAAGACTGATCCGCTCAGCCCGGTGATCCCCTCACACTTGGAGGTGGAGAAGAAGCACGTGCTGCAGAGGGGCCCATAAATTGCTGCAGTCATTTGTCTGAGCCCACTGCCCCAGAGAGGGATGCTCCAGATGCTTTTGCAATAGTGCTGTTTTGATAGCATTACCAGCAGTGTCCCTTATTAATCATGTTGCCACTAAATGTCCCTCTGGAGCATTTGCTGTTGCTGAGCTTTTCCAAACCATTCCAGTTTCCTCCGAATTTAGGGAAAGCTCAGTGAAGACATCTGCAATGAAAGCAAACCTCACAACCAGGAAAAGGAGGGAAACAAACTCACCTTTAACCATGACCTGTCCTTTCCCAAGGAGAGTGACTGGCTTTAGGGAGGCACATTAAAACAAACAGAGATGACGGGACACTTATCCTGCCATTTCTTAGCACAATGATGTTTTGGTGCAAGGTGATCCTAATACAACCTAAGAGATCCTAATACAACCTAAGAGTGAATGCTGCTGACGGGACACCCCTCTATTTGCTCTCCATATGGAGGCCTGGATGCTGCAAATGTTTTCTTGCTGGCGTTCGTGGCTTTTTCTTTTTGCATTCTCTACTGGAGTTTTAAGGACTTTGAAGGAGATTTTCAGCATGGTCAACTGCCAAGAGCCATCTCCCAGCTAGCTGCCTCGCTCATAAGTCAGTAGCTGACATTACAACAGCAGATTCTATCTGCAAATCCAATAATCCTCCAACTACCAAACATCGCTCTCCCTCGAGATTACTTTTGATGGGGAAGAACATCCTTTGCGAGGCAAAACATTTTATTTAGCATTTTAGCTAACAAAACACATGGTGCTGCTACAGCCCTCCCCGCAAAATCCATTTTCCAGTTCCCCTCCTCGCTCAGCCCGCCTGCAAACATGGGAAACCATTAACACAAGCTGCCACAATTAACTCCCAGCATCTTCTTCACGCCTCAGACAATCCCGAGCTGCTTGTCATGCAAACAACCTGTGAGATTCATTCTCCTCGCAGGGAAAGGAGGACTAAATTACGGAGTTAAGTAGATTACTGGGGAAGGAGTCACACTCTGCAGCCTTATGAGATGATTAGACCCTGGGAAATCCATACACCAAATCCCCAGGCCCCCATAGTGCACATTCATTACCAGATTCTGGATAAACCGCAATCAAGAACCTTCCCTGGCAGCACTGACTGAATACTCAGAAAGTTCCAATGAACTTTCATATCCCCAAAAAAGGAGATTATATTTAAGATTTTAGAGAAAAAGAATCTCACGGCTGCATTTAGCAGCTCGGCTG
>NW_011104842.1:0-353 GCF_000146605.3 Meleagris gallopavo | reverse complement strand
TCACACAATCACAGAATTGTAGGGTTGGAAGGGACTTGTAGAGATCATCGAGACCAACCCCCCTGCCAAAGCAGGTTCCCTACACCAGGTCGCACAGGTAGGCGTCCAGGCGAGACTTGAATATCTCCAGAGAAGGAGACTCCACAACCCCCCTGGGCAGCCTGTTCCAGTGCTCCGTCACCCTCACCGTGAAGAAGTTCTTACGCACATTCGTGCAAAACTTCCTATGCTGCAGCTTATGTCCATTTCCCCTCGTCCTGTCTCTACGTACCACTGAAAAGAGACTGGCCTCACCACTATCGCCACCACACCTCAGATATTTATAAACCTGGATCAGGTCCCCTCTCAGTCGT
>NW_011104841.1:0-435 GCF_000146605.3 Meleagris gallopavo | reverse complement strand
TTTTTTCAGCTTTTTCTGCTGAGTTGTTGAACTTGACCAGTTTGATGAAGGAGTTATGAAGCAGCAGTAGCAAGATTAAGGTGGTGTTTCTCTTATAATTACTGAAACATCATTATTTTAATAGCACATACATTTTTTTCCTCACTCCTGTTATTCTTTTAAGAGAATACAGCTGGGAGGCAGCCAACAGATATAAGTGCTCAGTTCACACAGAAGGGGACTGGAGACTGAGGACAGCACAAATGTGCTTAAGAACGGTGGTAATGTGCCACAGGGCACGATCCCTACCACTGGAGCAACTGCATCTTGCACATCAGAGCCCTCAGTTTAGGCCAAGTTCCTGAGAGTGATGGCAGCTTTCAGTTCTTGCACTGCTGGGATGCTTGGGCATACCACTAGACCAGGAGAAAGTAGTGTCCTTGCCTTCCAAACGGT
>NW_011104840.1:0-447 GCF_000146605.3 Meleagris gallopavo | reverse complement strand
ACTAAGCCAAATGGCACAGGCATATGAAGTATAATTTCTCAAGAAATGCATGAGTAAGTCTCTCTTCTTGTCCAGGGATCTAATGCAGAAATGCTGTTTCTGGGGCACATCTGGCCATGGATGTCTCAGCAGTCCCTCTCTCACTTCAGCTCTCAAGCTGACAGAGATGACAGTGCCTAATAGCAAGGAAAAAGGAAAACTTTATATGCAGAATTGATTCCTGACACTGATCACATCCTGAACATACAGATTAGGTACCATAAATCTCTAACTGCAAAGGACACATATGAATCGTGTTTAACTTTCACTGTCCTCAGGAATAAATATGAATACTTAACAGTTTAATTGATTATTAACAAGCATGAAAAACAAGTCAGTAAAAGTAAATAACACTATTTATTCATTGAAAAGTCAGTGCCAAGCTTACTGCCAAACTGATCATTCAGC
>NW_011104839.1:0-530 GCF_000146605.3 Meleagris gallopavo | reverse complement strand
CTTCCTGCAGGTTTCCAAGCAGTCTTTCAGCAGTATTAGCACTGGTCTGTTATCCTTAGGCAGGACTCAAACCGACAAGCTAAAGACAATGGCAGTCTTATTTGTGGTTCTGCTCTGTAAATCTAACATTTCAGGGCTTGTACACCAGAACCATGTTGTCATCAGTGGGTGATGAAGATGAGAGCTGAAATCAGAACAATCATTTCTAGCTTTCTGCTTATTTACTGTCCTTTTTTTTTCCCCCCCTTTTTTATTTTTTTCCCAACAAGAGAGTTCAAATGCAGATTTTCTGATTATGTCTGTTTAAAATTAATATAACATCCGACTTGGAAATGAGGCACATCTATCCAGATGAGAATCTTTTGGAGAAGGCTTTTTACTGGGAAAGCCTTGATGTTAGACTCGATGTTCCCTTTCACTTCAGAATAAATTAGTTAAACAGAAAGAAAATCAGCCATACCCAAATGCAAAGCTTGTTATATCCTATGAATTTCCACTGTGCTTTAAGAAGACATAACTGGAACTAACAT
>NW_011104838.1:0-418 GCF_000146605.3 Meleagris gallopavo | reverse complement strand
GTACACTAATGGAGAAGAGATCAAAACCAGATGACAGACATCAAGGCAAATGGCCAGTGGCAGAATGGTTGGCCTGTAGGCAGAAAACTGAAATAAACCTGCCAAGTATTATTCATCTCAAGGGAAAACTACCTCAAGCTGACTGCTTATATGATTAACTCCCTGAATGGTTACTGAGTACCACCTCCAAAATTATTTTGAAATTTGACAGCTTGAACCTTATTTTTCTCTTATAAAAATGTATTTTCTTTCATTGGTTTTAGAAAGAAATGCAGAAGAACTACCATTTGATAAATGCATGAGAATGCAGACAGCTCTTGAGAAAATACAGATATGGCTTTTTTTTTTTTTCCATATTATTCTTAGGGAAATGATAGTGTTAAAAAAAAAATAGTTTCAAATACCTATAATCAAATGC
>NW_011104837.1:0-468 GCF_000146605.3 Meleagris gallopavo | reverse complement strand
GAAATGAAAGTCATCATTGGAAAAACTGCAGAAACTCAAACACCAGCTGAACATGTGCATCCATTTCCCAACAGATGAGGTCTCAACTATTTTTATCTGTGAACATATTAGTGAGGAGGAGGAGGAAGAAAATACAGTAGGAGTTAAAAAAGAAGTCCTCACCCCATTTATGCTTTTTCTTATGTTTTCTTATGTAATTACACTGAAAAAATGTGATTTATTATACACTTTGTGGTTTGTCTGGGCTGTTGCAGTTTACTAACAGATAATTTATTAAAAGATGTGAAATTAACAGTTTCTCATATTAACTGCATATCACAGAATTACAGTTATAACTGTAACTTAATAGTTCTGTGCATTGTTAATAGTTGTGTACTTTCACATGGGTCATCTCTCTAGCTCTCTAGATGGCAGTGAGTGCTGCATCTGACTTAACAAGGCTGCATACTAAGATTGTCACCAGGATAC
>NW_011104836.1:0-510 GCF_000146605.3 Meleagris gallopavo | reverse complement strand
TAGTCTCAGAAGGAGAATGAGGATAGGAGGATCTGCCTGCTCTCCTGTTGATGTTTTGGTGCTACTGTATTTGAAGTCTTCATTTCAGCACAGAAATTCAACTTTCCTCAAGATTCTTTAGGCATTTTCAAGTAATACACATTTTGATGGGGCGTATCGTAACTGTGACCCTTTGTGTTCAGTTGCACAGACATATAAACGCTTATTTTGTTAGTGTTAAAACAGAATATCTTTCCATCATAGTGTATTATCATGGGGTTTCCTGTAGCCCTTTTGTTCTTAGCTTTTCTTCACATCCAGGAGTCCTATTACAATGTTGCTATTCCATAGCAATGATTTAGTAGCTGAATATTTGAATTCTGTAATACCTGCAATGACCAGGAAGAGCCATGGAGGCTTTTCACCTTTCCTTCTTCCTTTTAAAAATTAAAGTCTGCTTTAGTGATGTTGGCTCAAACCAACCAGAATAGGAGTGCAGAAGGTAGGTGGCTCTTACAACCAGTGTGTGAT
>NW_011104835.1:0-507 GCF_000146605.3 Meleagris gallopavo | reverse complement strand
CAAGGTTCTGATTTCTTCCTGAAGTATTTTAGTCATGGTCCCTTAACAGATTGGCTTCAAGCAACTGCTGCCTTGCCCACTTTTTAGAGGTTCTTACATGCTGTTCCCTTCCTGTTTTTGGTAAATCTGTGGCACATCACATCGCCACCTTGTTACTTGACTCCAAGCCAGGGGCCAAAAATAAAAAGAATCCTGCCTCCTAGCTGGGCTTTCCCAGTTCCTTTTACTTGTGGGACCTGATAAACAAGCTCACTGCCTGCCACCTGGGAAACACATTTAACCAAGTGAGAAGCCAAGCTCTTTCAGTATCCTAGCCCTCTTATGCCCTATGTGAATACGTAGGATTTTAGTGTAAATAGGTGACTTTTTAGACCCGAAGATGTGTGAACATCTAAAATGTTTGTTTGCCAAAATGGAGAGCTTTGCTTATTTGCAGTTGTTTGTAATTAAATGCAGAAGCACTCTCTATCGAGTTCTCTGACAAAAGCACAGAAAAAGGCATGCTAA
>NW_011104834.1:0-518 GCF_000146605.3 Meleagris gallopavo | reverse complement strand
GTTGTAACATTTTTGAAGTCTACCTTTTCCTCAAGAAAGAATACATGGAATACAAGCAGTAATACAAGAACTGTGAATGATCAAAGTAGCCTACATTTGGGATCTCATTTGCACTCTGTTCATTTAGTACCTGCAGATTGTCTTTAATCGAGGCACATGAGAGCCAGCAGAGCATCAGGAACTCTTCTGGCTTCCTAATAAAATCAATATTGTTTACCTTCTCAGTGTGTTAGAGGTCACATTATATTAGTAGAGTGAGAAATAAAATAAGGAGAGACAATAAATAAAAAATATTAAAATAGTCTGAGCTCTGTGACTAAAATCCTGCTGGAAAGGTAAGCCAGCTGTGTGATGCAAACACCAAATTTGAAACTAAACAAGAAAATCTAGAGTATTTAGTGAGTCTCCAAATAACTCTTGAACCTTTGTATTTCTGCATTTAGAGGAAATATCCATGTTCTGTAAGAAAATACATTTTCTTACAAATTTTCATGAAAACAATGTGGAAGATCTTCCAA
>NW_011104833.1:0-441 GCF_000146605.3 Meleagris gallopavo | reverse complement strand
CCCATATTCTTCAGGGTCTTAGTTCCTGAACCTGAAAATGAACTATTTCCCATTCTTTTAAAGTCCCTTAGACATTACAAAAGTACTTTTGCATGCTAAACAAATGATTTAAGACTGGCTAAGACAAGGTAATTAAAGTTGCTATCTACAGTATTATTCTGTACCTGTTTTAACTTACTGTTACGTCTGAGGAAAATGTGGTATAATGTTTTGTTTCTTCATTGCGTCATAATACTGCAGTTCCAATCCAGCAAAGCACTCAAACTGTCAAATGCTATTTTTTTTTCTTCCTTTCCACCTCTCCCTTCTGGAATAGCTGTCTTGGATCCTATTTCTGTGTTGGTTTGTTGCAATAAGTCACCTTGCTCCCTTCTCTAACAAACCACAGACGTGACTGCAATAGCAGTTCTGCCTTTAGATATACTTGTATATCTCATAAAT
>NW_011104832.1:0-343 GCF_000146605.3 Meleagris gallopavo | reverse complement strand
CTCCTGTATCTACAGCAATAGAGGAAAAATTTCCCTGATGACTCAAGAATTTCCAAAGCAATTTTGCCTTAAAACTACAGAAAGATAGTGATATTTCCACCACTGAGATGTATTTCTTTATAAAAACGTCACATGGATTTTTGGCTCTGATATAGTTTTCTCATTCCAACTTTCAGTTTTCAAAACGATGATTTCAAATGTAGCAATCTGCCAACAGGGCCAAAAGATAAACAAGCTGTGACAATAAGTCAAAAGAAGATTAGAGAAAGGCACTGCTTTTTCCAAGAAACATGTAGATAATTAGCAAACAGATGCATATGCTTCCTCTCTCTCCTCAAATTCA
>NW_011104831.1:0-417 GCF_000146605.3 Meleagris gallopavo | reverse complement strand
GTGTATCTGTATTACCAAATCTTATGGTCTAGGATCAGACTAGGAAATATCTTCAACTTTACAGTAGTCTCTGATTTTCTAGGAATGGCTATTCATTATGGTTTCTATACTGGCTAGAGACAGAACTTTGTTTTCCCCTTCCTCCCATGCTGTGCCATGTGCAGGACATAAACTACATATGAGTACACAAAGTATTTTATTGTGGTACGTCTTTGCCTCATATAGTGAGCTCTGCTCTGCTGTTTGGCAAAGGTGTGGCAAGCAGAAAACTGTCTCTAGTAGTTAGTACTGGGTTGATTTCAAGCTTAGTTATTTGTGATTATAGGGTAGATGGTAAAGTTGTTGGCATGTTTTGTGTGTCCTGCAATTGGATTACCTCGATGGCCTGAGATGGTGTCAGTGTCTAGCTGAAATATT
>NW_011104830.1:0-475 GCF_000146605.3 Meleagris gallopavo | reverse complement strand
TCTCTTTTTTTTTTTTAACTACATATCTAATGTTCAGAAATGTTCTCAAGAATACTTTGAGCTGCTCTTCACCTCACTAACCCCAGCTGAGGTCATTATTCTGTTGCTCTTTAGTTCCAGAGGTTTGTAACAAAGCCATAAAAAGGAAGTACTCTTGCTCTAAAGCAATTAGTTGTAGGAGCAGAAGGACTGAGAACTCCTGCATTTTGTTTCTTTGATATCTGTAAGTCAGAACTTTTCTTGTGATTTTACATGTGCTTAAAATGGAAAAATATTCATTTATTTTTCTTTTAGTACTTTTTTTAAGTACTTATTGTTTAGGATTTTGACTCTTTGTCTAAAGCCATTTAAACTTCCCAGTTAAATTTAAGATGAACATTCATACAGATGTGCAAGTGCTTTGCATGATTAATTTCCTGTCTGCATAGCTAGCAATTTAGCTGATTTGATCATCCACAGAGCAAGCAAACCTATT
>NW_011104829.1:0-366 GCF_000146605.3 Meleagris gallopavo | reverse complement strand
CTATTTTTTTTCTTGCCAGATTCTGTTTATCCTTGTTGCTATGTCTTAGCTCTCAACCACTGTAATGTGGTGGGAGGATTTGTCCTCCTGTTGTGGGTTGCTGCACTGCCAGGGCTTGGTGAGGGCAGGGATTTGCACGCCTTCCCTGCTCTGGCCTGGCTGGAGCCTCATGCTCTCTCCTTGCTCCTGTCTTCCCCACACCCCACCTGTCTTCAGCCCCCTTTGCCCACAGTTCAGCCTTCATTCTGCTCCCCCTCCCTTCAGCTCTGCCTCTCCTCTCCCAGCTCTTCCCCCATCCCAGCCTCCCCTCTGCCTCCCCATTGTCACCCCAGCCCTCCTTCTGCCCCCCCTCCCCCCTAGCCCAGC
>NW_011104828.1:0-498 GCF_000146605.3 Meleagris gallopavo | reverse complement strand
ACTTGGAGAAGACCTCTGCCTGTGACCACCAGAGAGCAGCACGCATGCACGCAGAGGTGGAACGTATCATAACGATTTCCCCAACCTAATTGGAACGATATGATGAGATCTTGGAACAGTTTGAGCAAGCTTAACCCACCTGGTAACCCACCTGATGTGTCATCTTATCTATATGTATGATTTTGTATGCTAAATAAGCAACCAACAAGTGTTTTGTTGTGCGAGTTAGGAGTCACCCTCGCACCCACCACCATAATAAACATACCAACTTTATAACCTTCCATGCCTTATGGAGTTTGATTCTGTATGTTGCATCCGTCCTTACAAAGAGGATTCTAATTAAAACTCAGATTGCAAGGCGGCTCCCTTGGTGTCCTCCTGTGTTGAGCTTATGTGCAAAGTTTCTGTAGCAGTGGGCTGCAGGAGTCAGCACGTAAGCTGACAGTACTCAGCTGGGAAATGCTATTGATTCTCTCCAGGGGCACAAGAGGCCTCGGG
>NW_011104827.1:0-547 GCF_000146605.3 Meleagris gallopavo | reverse complement strand
GTGTGTAAGAGCACTCAAGGTAAATATGAGCCTTATTTATGGACAACAATTTCAGTAACTGCTATGTGAAAAGTACACAAAATTACTGAAGCACATGCATAGAGAATACAAGCAGAAGAAAGCTACTTAAAGACAACTCTACTAGAAGTAACTGTACTTCTGCTCCACCTATTTGCCAGCTCTACTCTATGGTCTTACTTCTCTTTGTCAACATTTTTATAATGCCTAAGTATAAAGGATACTGCAATTTTTTTGTGGTTGGACCTCTATGTCTAGTAATTCTTCTTTAAGAACTTTGAGTCATTTCCAAAAACTGCAGGAAAGGAAAACAGACTTTACAAAGACCCTTACCAGATTGATGGTGTCAAAGACCTGTACTTCTCCAATAGTTGCACTCCCTGGATAGGCCAGATAGCAGTTGTCATTGTTTATTGATAAAGCACACAACCCTAGAATGTATTTAGAAACAAACAAAAAAAGAAAACAACAAAGCACAGTCAGAAAGAAGCAAATTCAAAATCTTAAAAGGTAAAGCTTTCTGACTCTA
>NW_011104826.1:0-661 GCF_000146605.3 Meleagris gallopavo | reverse complement strand
GCACAAAGGTGCGATGCTTTCCAATGTAATACAACAGTGTGTCTTTCAAGAAGTTGTACTTTGCTTTTTTTTTTCAGATCCAGGTTTGGTGATGTTTGTAAACAGCCTTGTGACACACATCACTGAGGTCAAAAGGGAGAGAAACACCGAGTATTCCAACAAAGGCTTTATGAAAGGAGTGTCGAATTTTAGTTTGCTAATTAGTGCCTGTTGAACACTCCTGGTGATTGTCCCTTCACAGGCAGCTCTGGTGAGGCCACTCCTTCAGTACTGTGCTCAGTGTTGGGCCTCTCACTGCAAGAAAGATGTTGAGGCCCTGGAGTGTTTTCAGACGAGCAGTGAGTCTGAGGGGTCTGAGCACAAGTCTTAAGGGAGACTGAGCAAACTGGGACCATCCACTCTGGAGGAGACTTGGGGTAACTGTATCACTCGAACTCCTGAAAGGGTGCGGGGAGGAGCGGTTGGCCTCTTCTCCCTGGTGACAAGTGACAGGACAAGAGGTAGCTGCTCTCTGTTGTGCTAGATTGGGATTAAGAAAAGTTTATTCTTGGAAAGAGTGGTAATACTTTGCAACACACAGCTTACCTAGATCTTTATGGTTTTGAATTCAAAACTAGTCCGGCCATCCTGGCAACTTTGGTTATGGAAGCTACGTCTGCTG
>NW_011104825.1:0-739 GCF_000146605.3 Meleagris gallopavo | reverse complement strand
TTGGAGCCTACTTCATTTCACATCACACTTGGTCAACACTTAGTTGTCTGCATTCGGGTCATCCAAGCTCCAATGAGGTGTTGATTGGCAACATGAAAAACAAGAAAAGGTAAACACTGCATAATGGCAAGAAATGATACTGAACAAAAAGCAACAAACCCTATTACAAAACAAAGAACATGCCCTGTTACCTGACGCTTATCATCTTCTCCCCTGGTTCCTCATTGCCTGAGTATTTCAGGTTCACAAACCTTCCCAACGCTTAACTAAACTTGGGCATACTGGCTAAACAGAAACAGTTGCTAGCTAAATGTGTATCTATTGCTAATGACTTACATTCTCCTCAAATTTTCTATCATCACTGAGGTCCTGTCTGTCCAGCACAAAAAAAAAAAAGTAGTCTTGCAACATAATGAGCCTACTGATATCCTTGTCAAGGGTTTTGGATTTCTAAAGGCATTATCACAATGTTTAGGCACGTGATGTCTAAGTTGTCAGGAACTCAAGGCTCAGAGGTATTCCAGATGGCTGGACAGACAACAGTGGCAGTCCTTGCACCTATACATTACTCCGTCTACCTACTGAGCAAGCACCAATATGGAAAATTCATCTAATGGACAAGTGAAGGAGACCCTCAGAGACTCTTGATGAAATAAAAGCACTCCCAAAGAGAGCTATTAGTACTGACAAAAAACGCAAGATGAGAGCAGAGACAATGACATAAAATATCACGTAATTA
>NW_011104824.1:0-498 GCF_000146605.3 Meleagris gallopavo | reverse complement strand
CTCAAGTTAGTCCTGTGCCAAGTAATACAAACAGGGTGGCACTACTGGAATTTTACTATATCATTTTAAAGTAGGAAATTTCTTATTACGTATCTAACTCTTAACATCTTTTTTTTTTTCATTAAAAATGTAGAAATAACTAATATAGAGCAGTGCACATAAGAGAAAAGGAAAATATTTTAAAAGCTTTAGGAACTATTTGAGTGAAGCAATGGATGAACCTTGAAATCAGTTACCTTTGCCATCATGGCAGCATAGGCAATATATAAGGGATCATCTTCTAGTTTGCTATAAAGAAAAAATATTTAAATATATGAAATGACATAGTAATAAAAAGATAATACTCCTGATAATACGTACATACTATTTTGTTCAATGGAAACATACATATATCTATGTGCAATCCCATTATTATTCTACTGTAAAGTTCTATTGTATCTATGAGGGCTGCTCGTAGTATCAAACCGAACCAAACAAACAAATAAAAACAAACAAAAA
>NW_011104823.1:0-512 GCF_000146605.3 Meleagris gallopavo | reverse complement strand
CAAAGTTTTAGAGTTAATGTTACCAATCATACTCAATAACTGGTGCTAAAACCCAAACAATCCTAAGAAAATGAAGTTTCTTCTAACTAGGATATGACCTGGAAGTCCCTTTTCTTATGATTATATTGCAATTTGCTAACAAGCAGAAGAGGCTTTTTCTGTAGCTCTGCAAAGGTTTTCTTAACGTCAAGTGATATCATGCTTCCAGATAAAGGCCAAATAGATTCACAACACACACAACTTTAAATTGTCACAAAGAAGAAAAAGAAATAAGACTTCTTGTAGCTTGAAATATTTCTAACATTTTAACCATTTCACTTATTTTTAAACAGCACTGGGTTTTGTACTGCTTCTGATCTGATTGATTCTAAAACTAGCATTATTGCTAGAAAGAAGAGATAACAGTGGTAGGCAGAACACAGGCACAGAAGGAACAAAACACCATCCACCTCCTCCTAAGGCCAGTCAGCATACAAAGGTCACAAAACAAACTCCTTTAGTCACTGCTAGAA
>NW_011104822.1:0-403 GCF_000146605.3 Meleagris gallopavo | reverse complement strand
TTCCTTGCTCTTTGTCCATTTGTATTTCTACTTGTGTATTAGGGAAAACTTGCTTCCTCTGCAAAACACCTCCACTAGCAGAAAACATAGCATCATCAATTGTAACAACTGAGAGACTTTTCCAAACAGTATTAAAAAGCCAGATAATCTAAAATGGATGAAAGATACACTGCAAAAAGAGAATATGATCAGAAGTTGAGAAATCTCATAAAATCAAGAAACAATTCAGAATAGAGCAGTGGGGTGCTTTGAACCTTAAAGAGGGTCTCTGCTTACTACTTATTTTTGCTTACTTCTTTAACGTGAAGAAAATCTTTAGCTTCAAATGAGATGGCCATGCCTGGGACTGGAACATCATCATCATGAGCTGCACTATAACCAACATTTGTCCGAACTGCAAATG
>NW_011104821.1:0-418 GCF_000146605.3 Meleagris gallopavo | reverse complement strand
AGTTAAAAAAGAAGAAAACAATAGTAAATTAAATTTAAAGTGGTGTGGTTGACAGCAAATACATACTGCTACCATGGAAAGTTTTACATTTTATAATTTTTTCCTTCTATTTGCACAATGTTATGTGCTCAGATGTTTCATGTACTTTGTTAACTTTTTTTTTTCTCCACAAAAAGCTGTTTTTGTTTAGTGGTTCGACAATATAGATAACTGCTCTGTAAAAAACTGAAGCAATCATTTTCCCACACTTTCTTTTAGCTTATTTTTCACTAGATGTTAATTGATGTACTACAGTTCATGAAGTATTAGCCAGTTGATAATTCTGGCACAATGTTGCTTTTAACAATATTTGTGAGATTCTTGAAGAACTGCATCTATATAGCATAAACCCAGACATGTACAAGAAAAATTAACTCAG
>NW_011104820.1:0-528 GCF_000146605.3 Meleagris gallopavo | reverse complement strand
ATACACAGGCACAGAGTTCTGTGTCATGTAGAGGTAACCCTGTGAGCTTTGTTGACCGCTCATTAATGTTCACTATTTTCTTGAGATTAAAGCAATCTTAGCCAAGTGACCTGCAGTAGTCCTAAGGATGTGATGTAAAGAGTAAAAGGTTTTTTTTAAGTTAACAAAGCCATCGGTTTTGGTTTGTTGGTTTTTTTGTTTTGTTTTGTTTTTAATTCTTAGTGACAAGCCAAATGATATCATAAGCTTCTAGCAAAACTTCTAGATTTCATTAAAGCATTAAAATTTTCTCACCTGAATAATGAGCCATGAATGCCATGAATGCAATAGGAGTATGCCATGAAAATGGCATGATGGTTAATATTTTTCATCTTTCTAGATTACAATCCTAATTTCTTTTGGCAAACTTTTTTTCTCCATTTATGGAGAAATGGATGCTGTCTATTTATTTTGTTTCAGAAAAACAATGTGTAAATTCTGGATCTGGAATGGCATGTTTTATTGCAGCAATTATTACATAACTTGTTT
>NW_011104819.1:0-557 GCF_000146605.3 Meleagris gallopavo | reverse complement strand
CAACACACTGACCAACCAACTCCCCAAACATGTAATTATCTGAGCAACAGTATATGTACCTAACTTCAGGCTTGAAATAGTTTAAAATTAAGCCTACATAGAAATAAATCACAATATTATACACATTCTTAAGTTTGTCTCAAAGGAAATTTCAGATTAATTTCCTAGGCAGTTGTTAGCTTAATAAGTAGAAACATTTCATTGAAATCATGTTGCAAAGTCTACACTGAACTTTTTTTTTTTTCTCTTGCTAGATATGGAAGTCTTATAACTACTAATATAAATACTGAAAAAAACTTGAGAGCATCAGCTGGCTTTCCAGACCAAAGTTCCAGGCAGCCAACACTTTTGCAAGAATAACCTTTTCTGTCAATAATTATTTCCATAAAAATGCTTTTAGTAAGCAGGAAGATAAACAAAAGATCATCAGAATTAGGATGACCCAGTTTATACATTCTGACTGGTTTGGTCTTTGCTATGTTTAGCCAGAAACGTTTTTTTTTTTTTCATTCAAGATCAGTCCTGCTTAGTTTATCTAACAACTTGCAACATCCTTG
>NW_011104818.1:0-443 GCF_000146605.3 Meleagris gallopavo | reverse complement strand
ACTACCTGCTCAACGACTGTGCGTCTAAAATGGTTTAAAAAAATAGCAGTAAACTTCGTCTTAGAACTCATTTAATGAAATTGGATAAAATCCAAACCTGTTTCAGAGTATGTAAAATATCCCTTTATGTTGTGTCTGTCGTTTGAAGTCAATCTCTTATTACATTCTTGCATCTGCTATAAGATGGTCAGTTCTCAATCGGATTTCTAATAGATGTTTTCTGCAAATAATCACTTATTTTACATTTATCTTTGTAGGGAGATTTTTACTCTTGTAGTACTCTAGCACTGAAGTATCCATTGCATTATATGCTCTTTTTTTCCTCATTTTCAGATTTTATACACGTGTATTGAAATTATGATTCAGCTCTAGTGTCGTGGCTCTGTAATTAAACTGTTTTTCAATCATTGTAAGCAGCTGAGAGATATGCCATTTTGTCTTTT
>NW_011104817.1:0-503 GCF_000146605.3 Meleagris gallopavo | reverse complement strand
ATTGAATCAGAATTCATACCACTGGTTAATATGTTGTGGAAAATGCTGGGCTGATTTCTTGGAATTTATTATTTTGCTGGATTCTGTTCATAACTCTGGCCATCATCACATGACTTACTGTTCTTCCAAGCATGTAATTATATTTACATATCAAAACTTAGTAACCAAATTGCAGCCTCAAGTGTAGCAAAGTATATTACTTTTTATGAGTTCCATTTCTCTCATTTTCTTTTCTTTTTATTTTTTTTACAGGCTCTGCAGTTCTTGCAATTATTGGTTTCACAACTTACTGTAGATATTTTCTTTATCGACTGGGAAAGACCTAAGGGCAGAGTTGTTAAAGCAGTTGAAGGTAACTCCAGCTGTACTTGTTAATATACAGAACTTTGGTTAAATTTTGATATTGATCCAAAATATTCAATTTCAGAGCTTTAATGTGTGTATTCTTTTTAGGTGAAGGCGATGTAAAAAGTGCTGCTGCACCAGTGAGCATATGGAGAACA
>NW_011104816.1:0-1001 GCF_000146605.3 Meleagris gallopavo | reverse complement strand
GGGTCCAACATCGATCCAACATCTGCCGATCCCCCTCACCCCCAGCAATCATCCCAGAAACAGATGACGTGGAAGCAGTTCCAACAGGGGGGTTATCCCAGGCATGAAGTCACTCCTGGGTCTAAGATTGGAGCCAACATCCGCTCCTCTGCACAATTAGCCTGAAAATAGACGGCATGGAAACAGCCGTGGGCCAGTACCATGTGCTGGCTCTAGTCCCAAGTGTCCAACACAATAAACCCTACCATCCCACACACATTTCTTTGTCAGCTTCTTTCTCTCCGCTTGTCCTGATGTGGGCAGACTAAGGTGCTGGGATCACAGGGTTTTCTCCTCCTCAGCACCTTCCCAGTGGCTGTGCAAAGGCTGCTCTGCAGCCTCTTGGGCAGCCTGGAGAATTGGGCGCAGAGGAACTTGGCGAGGTTCAAGAAGGCTGAGTGCAGGGCCCTACACCTGGGGAGGAACAAGGGCACGCTTCTGTAAAGTTAGGAGCTGACCTGCTGGAGAGGAGCTCTGTGGAGGAAGAACCTGGCTTCCCCGGTGGCCGGTGAGGTGGTCGGGAGCCATCAGAGTGCCTGCCATCTTGTGGCCAAGAAGACCAATGGCAGCCTGGGGTGCATTCAGAAGAGCGTGGCCAGCCGGGCAAAAGAAGCTCGCCTCTCCCTCTATTCTGCCCCAGTGAGGCCACACCTGGAGTCCTGTGTCCAGTTCTGGGCTCTGCAGCTCAAGAAAGACAGGGAGCATTGCTGGAGAGATCAGCAACGGACTACAAAGACCATGAGGGGCCCGGAGGAGCATCTTCCTCAGCAGGAAAGGCTGACGCACCTGCTTCTGTGTAGCTTGGAGTAGTCTGAGAGGGGATCTCATCAATGCTTATCAATACTTAAATGATGGCTGTCAAGAGGATGGGGCCAGACTCAGTAGAGGGCATCTAAAATTGCTTTTACTGGGGTCTGCAACGGGCCACCTGATCAGGGGAGCCTGTTGACGAGGCCTTCTTG
>NW_011104815.1:0-412 GCF_000146605.3 Meleagris gallopavo | reverse complement strand
AAGTTTATTTTTTAAAACTTTTTCTTTTGCTAGATCTTTATTTAAAACCTTTTGCTTGGGTAATATTAGAGAAAATAACCCAGCACACAAATTACCAACGCACTTGATTATAGGTATTTGAAACTATTTTTTTTTTTAACACTATCATTTCCCTAAGAGTAACATGGAAAAAAAAAAAGCCATATTTGTATTTTCTCAAGAGCTGTCTGCATTCACATGCATTTATCAAATGGTAGTTCTTCTGAATTTCTTTCTAAAACCAATGAAAGAAAATACATTTTATAAGAGAAAAATAAGGTTCAAGCTGTCAAATTTCAAAATAAATTTTGGAGGTGGTACTCAGTAACCATTCAGGAGTTAATCATATAAGCAGTCAGCTTGAGGTAGTTTTCCCTTGAGATGAATAATACTT
>NW_011104814.1:0-744 GCF_000146605.3 Meleagris gallopavo | reverse complement strand
AGCTGATAGAAGGTCAAAAACAACACTTTTCAGTATGACAAAGCCTGAAAGTTGGATCACAAAGGGGCACAACAGACCACAGTCCTGCAAAAGTTAAATGCACCGTCCAAGTTGCTCACTGCTCATTTTATAGGCTTTTATTCTATTTCTTCCAATTGTTTCAAAATTTATTTCCACACTCATTCCGTGCTGATGAAAGGCACTGCAAAGCAACAGCAGTAAAATGCTCCTGAAAAGTCACGCAGGGCTTTATACATAAAACAGCTGGAGAATGGGCTAAATTGAGAACTGCACGTGCACTCTGCAGGGATTGAAACTTTAAAAAGAGACAAATGATGCTATTCAGGGAGGACAAAAAAGTGACAGTGAGAATGGATTTAGATGAGATACAGTCAAACCTCTCATTCAGTTTCTATCTGCAAATCACTAAATGTGGTTGTAGCAATAATAGTCTAGGAAGTCATACACTGTTTCAACAATCCATTTATCTTAAATTAAATTTATAAAGTATAACCTAAAGCAAAGTTATCATTTTCCTTTTTATTCAAGCTATGGTTCACTTATTGTAGTGCTTTTGGGAGCTTTGCCAGTTAATAATTGAAGAGGTCATTTTGTTATGAATTGCTTCTTCCTTTACCGTCCTATTTATTTACTATGTCCACAGTGAAGTGAAATTTCAAATTTCTGAAGGCCTCCCAGATGTCACAGCTACTGCCAGCTCCATGTTTTAGCAGTCTTTCATAC
>NW_011104813.1:0-522 GCF_000146605.3 Meleagris gallopavo | reverse complement strand
TGGATAGCCTCCCCTGCCAGCATTTGCAGGGCAAGCAGGAGGCAGTGAGGGCAGGGGAGGCCAGGGCTCCTTCCCTGCCTCGCATCAGCTGTAGCACAGGCCCCTCGCTTCCAGCAAGGGTCCCAGAGCACAGCCCGCTCCGTCCGTGGGGGGTCCCAACTTCTGACCCCACTGGGAGGTAGATCCCACACCCGGTCCCCAGACGGGCCCCTCTGTCCCGCCAGCCCCTTGGATGAGGGATGTGTCACCTCTGGGACTCTTCCTCAAGTTCCAGGAGCTAAACAGCTTGGTGCTTTTCATGGCGAGCAAAGGGGAACTGCTTTGCCTAACAGCTTTGAGCCGGGCTTTTGCAGGCTCTCCTCGCACCACAGACAGCATGCCTGGGCTGCAGACTGTGGGCAGAGACTTCAGCTGGGACTTCCACAAGACCTCTTCTATCCTCCTCTCTCTGGGTCTCCCTGTTGCTTTTCTCCCCTTTGCTTTGCCTCGAGGGCCCCCTTCCCCAGCTCACCGGAAGGCTCT
>NW_011104812.1:0-321 GCF_000146605.3 Meleagris gallopavo | reverse complement strand
GCATCAATTAGCTCAGAATATCTAGAGAATTACTAAATTTTGTCTGAGAACAAGTATATGAGAAACCCAGAATGCTATTCTGTAAAACCCAGCAGAAGCACAATGTGCCTGGAGAGACGTGTCTGAAAGCTTTCATTGAGACAGCACCATATGCTGCCCATGGCATGCCATGCCGTGCCATGCCATCCCATTCCATCCCATCCCATCCCATCCCATCCCATCCCATCCCATACCATACCATACCATACCATACCATACCATCCCACCCCTGCTGCCAGCAGTCAGCACAATGCTGAGAAGTTCAGCCACACACTCCCAGTC
>NW_011104811.1:0-479 GCF_000146605.3 Meleagris gallopavo | reverse complement strand
TGGGGCCCCAGGCCTGGATGCAGTACTGCAGATGGAGCCTCACAAGAGCTGAGTACAGGGGACAATCACCTCCCTCTCCCTGCTGGCCACCCTTTTTAATGCAGCCCAGAACACAGTTGGCCTTCTGGGCTGCATGCACACGCTGCTGGCTCATGTCCAGCTTCTCATCCACCAGGACCCCCAAGTCCTTTTCCATAGGGCTGCTCTCAAGGAGGTCTTTCTTCAGTTTATTTAAATACCTGGGATTGCCTCAATCCAAGTGTAGCACCCTGCACTTGGCCTTTTACAGAGACAGATAGTTATGGGACAAGAAAATGGGTTTGAACTAAAAGAGGGGAAATTTAGGCTACATGTTAGGAAGAAATTATTCCGAGAGCGATGAGGCACTGGAACAGGTTGTATGGGGCCCTGGGCAGCCTGATCTAATGGTTGGTAACCCTGCCTATGGGAGGGAAGCAGAAACTATACAGTCTTGAAGG
>NW_011104810.1:0-804 GCF_000146605.3 Meleagris gallopavo | reverse complement strand
CTTCTACATGCCACAGACGTTGAAATTGCAGTTGTATCTGTTTGTTTGGTCTTTTTTTCTTTTTTTCTTTCCTAGTTTGTTCTTTTTAGTATTTCCTTAGTTTTTTTATTAGGGTTTAGGCTTACATTTTTGGCAATTATTTTTTCATGCATTCCTGAAATTAAGTTTATAGTCCTATTTTTATGAAGAAAAGATAAAGCTCTAAGATGAAATACATGTGAACTGTCTTCTATACCCTCAGCAAGATCATTACAGTCTATCTGGTGTGCCATGGACATGCCACTGAACAAATATTGGATTACATTATGTCTATAAACCTCAGGCATTGTGCACTTTTCTAAATTATTCACACATAATCACTCCAGGGGATTACACTTTAGGTTGATGGGGAAGATGCCTAAAATCAGACAGCCATGAAGTACCTTTATTCTTCAGTGTGTTTTTGGAATACATTAATCTTGAAGCTTAAAACTCATAATAATGAGTTTACCTATTTTGGAAAAGATGATGATGATTGCAGATCTGCCAGATAACATGTTAATTGCTGTATTTAAGTTAGTTATTGGGAATAAAAGGTGGGCTTTTCATTTCTTTCTTTTAAAAATTTTTTCCTTTCCAGGACACTGCTAATGACAAATCTTTCATATACATGGCAAGGCTAGTCATTTTGAGTGGTTAAGGTTGCTGATCAAAAGACTCACTGTCAGAAATAACAAGTGCATAAAATTGGATCGCTTGAACTAGTAATAGAAGATTACTGTTATTAATAAAACTGTTTGCTTTCTGAAAAACGTAGTATGCCTG
>NW_011104809.1:0-535 GCF_000146605.3 Meleagris gallopavo | reverse complement strand
ATTAGAAGTACACTAGATTGTTCTGTTGCATCAACGTTTCTAGGTTGAAACTGAAAGGAAGAAAACAACTGAGGATAGGTAAGGTGAGTAACTCCTTCATAGTCAAGAGTGTTGACCTTAGTGAGCAAACTACTTAAAAACACAGATGTGAATAGTTTAGTTAAGGACAGACAGTTGTTCATCACTGGAGATAAAGTATGGTTTCTTTGTTTCCAGTGTCAGAAATATGCTACTTTTCAGCTGAAGAACAGCTGAATAACAAACTTCAGGTCAGATGGTTTAACAGTCAATCCCCAGTATCCCAGAAACATACTAGGCAGATGAACCCAAACTGCATTCAAGTGAAAGTTTCTTTTATGTTACACTTTTTAGTTTGCTTTAGTATCATTGTTTAATTTTAGCATTCTTCTGCCGTCTCAGAAAACACTACCACAGAGCTAGTTTTTACATTGCATCTTCTCAAAGACACATAAGAATTTCAAATGAAGATAAGGTCCTAACAGTATGAAAGTTGCTTATTTATGTACATGAGCAC
>NW_011104808.1:0-492 GCF_000146605.3 Meleagris gallopavo | reverse complement strand
CTTCTCAGCAAGCCCAGGACAAGTGTAAGCTTTTCCATCCATTCCTCTTTAGCAGATAACCTTGTTTAGTCCCTAACTTTTCCTTTTGTAATTTTTTCTTTAAATTTATAACGTCCGTATATTCATTGATTATGCACTTGGCAAGCAGCAGGCCAAATTTACTAAAATTTACATTGTGTCCTTTCTGTGGGATTTCTATAAATGGGTCGGGGGGAGATCGTTTCCCCACTAGATAGAATGATTCTGGGACCAATCCCAGTGTTTGTGGGATCTCCCTATTATGAACTGGTGGTTCTCACTGAAAAATAGGGTCCCCTATGCGTTATGGGAAATATCTCCCCATATCGCATGGCAGACTCCTTTCAGGGACTTAGTAAAGATACACTAATCACGAAAGAACGACAATTAGCTGCCTCCACAGTGACTCTGGAGCGAGCAAACTCTTTTTGTATGATCTCTGTCAAACCCGTTGGGAACCGACAAAGAATTGCA
>NW_011104807.1:0-443 GCF_000146605.3 Meleagris gallopavo | reverse complement strand
ATACAGTTCTAATACCAGTAGAAAGAAAATTTGCCTCAGCTTCACAAGAAAGCAGATACAGCAGTAGTTTGTAACTTCTGACTGAAGGAAGTTCAGGTAGCAGGGCAGCTTAGTGATTTCAGTTTGAATTACGAGGCACTTGAATAGGTATAAAATAGTTTTGTTTTCAATATTTTTTAACTGTGGTACTAAGTAGGTACTTCACTCACTTACAGCACTCTGTGACAAGTTGAATGTTCTAGTGTCATCCAAAATTTTTCAGGACGAGTAAGGATCTTGAGAAAATACCTCATTAATGAACTTCTGTGCTTCTAGCTATCACTGGTGAAATTGTACATGTGAATAACTCAGTGAAATGGAAAATGTATATTTTGGTTTACTTTCTCACTCGAATCTACAACCAGGGTTTATTTTATTACTGAGTTATACTACACATAACTGCA
>NW_011104806.1:0-666 GCF_000146605.3 Meleagris gallopavo | reverse complement strand
CAGTTAAAAAGTCAATCAAAAGACAGAAATCTGTAGGAAATCTGGCTTCATTAGTTCATTAGCTGCTTGCAGAATTGTTTGTTTACACTGAACACATATTGCAGGCATCAGAAGTATTTGCAACAACTCATCTGTTCCTAAAAGCTGAGGATATTATGTACCAGCCTTTCCCTCCTCCATCACATGCCCGTAAGTGCATCTGCACTCTTGTATATTTAGCTTCAAGTGATCCATCTAAAATGTCTCCGCACAACAAGCAAGGCAGCAAGCACAAAAGAGAAGAGCTGAAAGGGATTGTAATCACACGTATCTATAAAGCTATAAAGAGAGTATATTTAGTTCTGGATGCAAGTCCTGTGAATAACAAAATTCAAATGAAATTGATGTGATTATTTATGTTTGTAAATCTCCTAGCCAAAGGGAAGGAAAGAAAGACGTAAGTAAACAGCGGCCATCTGGCTGTACAGCTCATTCAGCTATCTCTTCAGTCAGGTGAGGCTATTACAGTTGGATTTCATATTTTGTAAGGAAATTCAAAGCCCAAAGAGGAATTCCAGTCCATCATTCCACTAGCATGCTCTGTCCTCTGCTCCTTAAATGTACACCATGTATGTTTTAGAAATAGCTGACATATCAAGTACTGATGGTTATGAACTCATAAAGGAG
>NW_011104805.1:0-390 GCF_000146605.3 Meleagris gallopavo | reverse complement strand
CTCTTATTGCCTTTCCGAAGAGGTACAGAGTTCTAGTAAGAAGCATTCCTGTTTGGCTGGCCTTGAAAAGGTATTTGGTATAGGCATTGTCCTTTTTGGTTTTGGTTTTGGGGAAATGAAGCTTGTAGAGGCTGGAGCTCCTGTTATGCTGAGCCTTGGCTCTCCCTTGTAAACAAAACACAAAAGAGCAGAAAAGAGCAGCAAAGGTATGAAGAGCAGCAGCTGTGCCTCACACTGACTGTCAGGTGCAAATTCCCTGAAGGTGTAAATTCCCTTGTCAGCTATTGTGAAATCTGGAAAAACGTGCTGGCATCAGGCTGATGGGGCATTGCTTTAACTTGCCTGTTGGGCTCGAGATTACATCACGTTGCTATGGACGACACATCCTTA
>NW_011104804.1:0-482 GCF_000146605.3 Meleagris gallopavo | reverse complement strand
CTGGGCTTTCGTCAGGGGTGGTGCACAGTTGCTTGTGCATCACTTGTTTTGTACACATATATATGTGTGTGTATACATATCGATATGTATAGTAATAAACATCTTCTTTTTCTGTCTTAGTAAATCATTTTATCTCAACCCATGAGTTCTGAATGACCGTGGTGCTCAGCCACCTGCTGGGTAAAACCACAACTGTATCTGAGTGGTTGGCTTTTTTTACCTGCAGTAATAAAACACTTCTGGTTTAGGGAAACTAACCTGTCTTATACTTAGGCTCACTCATATTTTTCGATTGCAACAAAGCTTCTTTCTCATGTATCTATTCCTCCTCTCTTTAAAGGAGAGTGGAATCCATAGGTACATACATCCTGCATGGAAGAAAGGAGATCTGTAACAGAAAGCTTTAGCTTGTGGGTATCCTTAACCCATAGCCTTGGCCACTACACAAGTGCCTCTCTGCAGTAAATATTTCCTCACTAATA
>NW_011104803.1:0-2118 GCF_000146605.3 Meleagris gallopavo | reverse complement strand
GCGCATGCCCTCAACACATACATGGGGGACATTCTGGAGGGTAAGAGCCGTGCTGCTGGGCTGTCGGGCATCGAGCCCCGAGGCTCGCTCACTGTGGAGAGAGCCGTGCTGGGCCGCCCGCTCCTGCCTCCCTGAAGGGGCGAGGAGCCGGAGCCGGGCTGTCTTTGGTGGGGCCCGGCACCAGGACAAGAGGCGGTGGGCACAAACTGAAAGGCGGGAGGTTCTGCTGGGCAGGAGGAGAGGCCTCTGCGGTGACGCTGACCGAACTGTGGCACAGGTTGCCCAGGAAGGCCGGCGGGTCACCCAGACCCACTCAGAGGTCTTCACAAGGCCTGCGGATGTGGCCCGGGCAAGTGGCTCTGGGTGGCTTGCTTGAGTGGAGCGGTGCACAGAGCAGGAGCAGATGCTCTGCAGAGGTGCCCTCCTGCTCCCACCACGCCGTGCACCGTCTCTCGAGGCGCTGCCTCCCTGCTGGCTATGCAGTTTCCAGGGCTGTGGCTGCAGCAGCCCTGGGAGCAGGGCTTTCTGGAGCCGTGCCCTGGTCTCGCACCACCACGCTGGTCCTCTCCAGGCACAGTGGCTCTTCCCATGGCTCCTGGAAGAAGGCGTCCCTTTAACTCTGTTTTTCCTTCTCTTTGTCTGCAGTGGTGCTGGATTTTGGAGGAGACATCCTGAAGTTTGCAGGTGTGTCCTTAGGAGGAGGCAGAGTCAGTGTCGTGCTGATGCGCAGCGTCTCTCGTGGGAGCCTCCTGGATTCCACCCTGCTTTTTGCAGAGAGCCAAGGGGAACTGCTTTGTCTCCAGCTTTGAGCAGGGCTTCTACAGGAGCGCTGAGGCGTGGGAGAAGCGGTGGGGGAGAGGGAACCCTTTGAGTCTTTGAGTGCTGAGGGGCACTGGCGGTGGGGGGTGCCGGCCTCACCGCTGCCCCCCACCACCCACCCTCTTGCTCTGCTGCCCTGGAGGTCGCTGTGGCTGGCCCGGCAGATGGGAGGGGTCCCTGAGGCTAGGCTGCCCCCGGAGGTCCTTCAGGATGATGCCCTCCCACAGTCCCATCTTCCTCTGCACGCCGCCCGGCTGCTTGCTGCTGTCCCTGCGGCTGGGCGCAACTTGGGGACAGTCAGCCCTCGGGAGAGCCTTCACCTTCTCCTCCCTTTCCCCAGGGGATGCTGTGCTGGTGCTGTGGAGAGCAGCACAGCCTCACCTGCCTACAGCCATCAACCTGGCGCTGCAGTGCTCCAGTGAAATCCAGAAGAAGTACGGCACTCATGACACACACATGGGTCTCATGCTCCACCTGAAGATAGGTACGGGCATAGATGGGTCAGCCCCGGTACTCTCCAGAGCTGATGGATAGCCTCCCCTGCCAGCATTTGCAGGACAAGCAGGAGGCAGTGAGGGCAGGGGAGGTCAGGGCTCCTTCCCTGCCTGCCTCACATCAGCTGTAGCACAGGCCCCTCGCTCCCAGCAAGGGTCCCAGAGCACAGCCCGCTCCGTCCGTGGGGGCCCCAACGTCTGACCCCACTGGGAGGTAGATCCCACACCCGGTCCCCAGACGGGCCTCTCTGTCCCGCCTGCCCCTTGGATAAGAGATGTGTCACCTCTGGGATGCTTCCTCAAGTTCCAGGAGCTAAACAGCTTGGTGCTTTTCATGGCGAGCAAAGGGGAACTGCTTTGCCTAACAGCTTTGAGCCGGGCTTTTGCAGGCTCTCCTCGCACCACAGACAGCATGCCTGGGCTGCAGACTGTGGGCAGAGACTTCAGCTGGGACTTCCACAGGACCTCTTCTATCCTCCGTCTCTCTGGGTCTCCCTGTTGCTTTTCTCCCCTTTGCTTCGCCTCGAGGGCCCCCTTCCCCAGCTCACCGGAAGGCTCTTGCCTTCTCAGGCACACACTTGCAACCTGCCTTCACATAAACAGAGCAGACGCTGCTCAAAGCTGCTGCTCTGCAGGGCTTGCTCTGTAGGCCGCTGGCTCAGATGCCCAGCAGTGCCAATGCACTGTCAGTGTTGACTTTGTTTGCCCCTTTGTAGACGCCCGTTTCTGGGACCTGTGTGGCTAATGGCCCCGAGAAGGACGCACGAGGCCCTTCCTCTCTGCTGCCAGTCTCCAGGCTGGGCTT
>NW_011104802.1:0-433 GCF_000146605.3 Meleagris gallopavo | reverse complement strand
AAAAAAAACACATGGAATCTCTGCCTCTTTACAAGGCTCCTGCACTTTCACATGGGCTGACTGCTGCAAAGCCCTAAGCAATACAGCCACCTACCTTGGGGTCATGGCTTTCTGGACACAGTAGCACAGAAGTTTGGTAGCAGCTGCACAGCAAACCATGCTGGGCCACACTACACAGCTATTTTCAGTCTCATTGTTTCTCATTCAGACTCATGAGGAGAGACGAAACAGGAGCTACTTCAGTTGACCCCACTGACAAAGAAAATCATTAAAACAAAATTCTCAAAACAAGATCTAACATATCTGACTGCCACAGTTCACTCTGTGTTTCATACCCTCTCCTACCAACCACCACTTGCTTCCAGAAAACTCACAGTCCTGAGCTTTCCTTAAGCCATATTTGAAACTTTATCTCATGCACAGCAATGGTTAA
>NW_011104801.1:0-558 GCF_000146605.3 Meleagris gallopavo | reverse complement strand
GCTAAGTGCTTCTAAATCTTAGAAAAAGACTGTCTACTTTCATAATAGACCAGGTGAACTTAGAAATAATCAGGTTCACAGAGAAGACAAGGACTGGCAGGGCTTGACTCTCCTTCCCCATAGCAAAGTCCATCTATATTACAAGTATTGTCCTGTCAAAAAGAGGAAATAAAAAATGGGTGGGAGGTAGATGCAAGGAAAAAAAAAAAAAAAAGAAGGGAAAATTAAGAAATTAGCAGTCAATATATTTTGGAGATAAGCAGAACCTTGCTTGTCTCTTAAAAACACTAAATTGATATCAATTTATATGCTGACGGGGAGAAAGATCATGGAGATCATTCAGTTTCCATGTACGATCCCTGTAGCTTTGAATCCTTAATCATAAGTAACATGTAATGCTGATTGTCATAGATGAATGTGAGCATGATTCTATTTTCACTTTAACAGTATGTAGTGGATGTGATTGTTATTCCCAGCTGTGACTACGGACGTGGTGACTATTTGGTAGCTCTCAGATGTGAGTTCTGTGAAATCTCATGTAGGTGTTCTAGAATCATG
>NW_011104800.1:0-434 GCF_000146605.3 Meleagris gallopavo | reverse complement strand
CTGTAAATGTAGACCATGAACCACATCTCAGGCTAGTTTATGGCTACAAATAAACAATCTGAATGTATTTCATGGAATAAAGTTAATGTTTTGCAGTCATATTCTAAAAAGAAGGCACAAAACAAGACCACCTCATTTGCTTTAACTGCCCAAATTCATTATCAACAATTGAAAAATAAAGCATAAGAAAAATCACATCATATTTCAGAAATAGAGTAGTTTATTTCTCAAGTACTGTAATAATCCTGCTCAAGAAGAAAAAATATTCAACCATTTAAAGGAAAATAAATCTAATTTTTAAATATCAGTACAGAAATAATTGACAGTATTTACCCTTATGCTTCCTGTTCCCAAGAAATAAGGTCTAGACCAGGTAACAACTCTAGACTCTCTGTGCAGATATACAGGAATGCCTGAGTTATGGAATGTCATGA
>NW_011104799.1:0-374 GCF_000146605.3 Meleagris gallopavo | reverse complement strand
TCCTGGTGAGCTCAGCTGGGAGAAGATAGCTGCCCCACGGACCCAGTCCCATGGGAACCCTGTAGGGCAAACTCAATGTGAAATCCCTTCTGAGTGAATCCAATAAGAGTAGGGCTAGAAATCCACACCTACACTTATTTGTTTGGTTTGTTTTTTTTTTTTCAATCCTCATCTCAAAAGGAAGCAGAGCCACTTGTGCTTTTAGTTTTAAAGTCTCCAGAGTACATCAAATCTTGGCTGGGAAACTGTAAACAAAATACAAGCCAAAAAAAAAAAAAGACAAAAACAAACACTGATTATTCAGTAAGAGAGTCCTTGTGTCAATCTGCACTTCCCGCAGGCAGGGTGCCATGGCCCAAGTATGGAATAACTGT
>NW_011104798.1:0-394 GCF_000146605.3 Meleagris gallopavo | reverse complement strand
GTTTGTAAATAGATGGCTATCAACGGTAATTAAAATAGCAAGACAATAGTAGCAAAATGGCTTCAGCCTTCTCTGATCACTAAAAGTGACATAAATAGATATCTTTAAGAACACTGCTTCTGCCCGTGTTCCTTAGGACAGGTCACTGTTTGATTATATGCACATGGACCCACTTTCTGGCAGTTATAGCTGGACATTTACACGCAGAGTCAGCACAGACTGAGCCCCATTGCACTGCATTCCATTCAGCTAACACAAATGCAGACCCAGCGACAAGGGCTTCCACTCGGCCACCTCTGCGTGCCCAAAAGTTCAGCTTGGTGTTTTCATCCTGAATGATGGAGAAGCGAGGGGACAGCTGAATATTGTATCCTCTTTTTTGCCACTGACTACC
>NW_011104797.1:0-1105 GCF_000146605.3 Meleagris gallopavo | reverse complement strand
TAAAAGCATCGGTAGAGGCAGCAGCTCCTGATCTTTCAAATGACACTGTTACTGAGTCATCTGCAGTACTGCAGCATGTAAAAAGGGGCTAAAAAAACGAATGAAGCCCTGGTGAGATGTGATAACTTCTATTAAGAGGTATAGGTTAGAACTGCAGGTAGCTGCCTCAGCTTCGCGCCAGTCTGAAGACGCTGGGCGCTTAAAGGTCAGGGGGGATTACGTTCCGATACCCCCCTCGGGAGGACCAGTTCCGGTCCGCACTAACGGCCACTCGCAGGCAGGGGCTTCGGCGATTCCATCTGCCCCCCCCCCAGGGATGATATACAGGAAGTAAGCAATGATGAGGACCTGTTTCTCTCTGATACAGAAGGGGGTAACGGGGACGGAGCAAACATAGCCAATGGCCCGGAACTACGCACTACTCCGCGGGTGGTAGGCGGGGGCTCTAACGGGGCCACACCCACTAGGCCGTCGTGGACTCTGCCTAGTAGACCACTCCCTTCTCGTCTTGATTGGTCAGCAGTAGCAAGAGATGCTATAAATGCTTGGGATATGAAAATGGTAGAAGCATTGAGTCAAGCATATCCTGTGCGTTTTGAAGTAGGTAACGGTGGAAATCGACAAGAAATCCAGTGGCTCAGCTGGTGCCACTACCTGTGCTGACACAAAGTATGCAGCCACTTACCTCGAAAGCCAGAAATGAGAATGGCTTAGGATCAACTGGAGGATTAGTGCTTCTTACAATGACAATGCGTCAGCGACCCATCATTTCCGCCACCTTCCATTCTAATGGACAGACGTGCGCGTTACAAGCCCTTTTGCATACCGGAGCTGACATCACAACTGTTGCCAAGATTCTCATTGCGCAACCAGAGCCGTTTACTACCGAGCAGGAAACATTCCTGGATCGTACACTGCAGAATAAAGGACTGCTCATAGCTCCGGAAAAGGTGCAGTGCGAGCCCCTATTGAAGTACCTGGGCTGGACCATCACACAATCGCAGATCAGCCCCAAAAAGTTGGAGTTACATACTGACTATGTAGACTCTCAACGATGCCAGAAAGTTCTAGGTGATTACAGTGGCTACGCCCCGTTGTCGGTATC
>NW_011104796.1:0-355 GCF_000146605.3 Meleagris gallopavo | reverse complement strand
AGCATCAGTAAAGAGCTCATTTTCTGATCTCTGCTATTAACATCTACTTATGCTGGTACACAAACTCTACCCCTTCTCAGAAAGAATATCCCAACAAATCCTCAGGTAAGAGTGGAAAGCAGCTACATTTTTAACATTTTTAACTAGCTGTTTTTTTTTTTTGTTTTTTTTTTTGTAGGGAGGAGCTTTTCTGCTCTTCTCATGACCCACGCAAAACTGCAAACTTCTTCTACGTACAGTACACCAAATTTGAAGAAACAAGTAGTATGAAATTCTGTTCATTCTGTTTCCCCCCAAAAAATGAACACTGGCTACTCACTCTTTCTTTTGACGTTCCTATTACCACATTGGACAG
>NW_011104795.1:0-388 GCF_000146605.3 Meleagris gallopavo | reverse complement strand
CAAGAAGAATAGGGAACAAAATAACTTTTCACTTACTCAGTGAATTATATGACTTCAAGGTTTTTTAAAAAATTGATTTCTCTTTTTGTTTTTAAGGCTTCCTCTTCTTAGTGCAGGTATGTTCTGTTTGAATTTATAGAAGAGACATCATGACACTATTATAGTGGTGAAAAAATTATTTTGCAGATTTCACTTTCTTAGCCACTTTACAATTATTGTGTTATTTTCCTTCTTTAATTATAGATATTTTTTTTTCCTTTTTAGGATTAGTGATTACATGGATTTGACCCCTGTAGATATCGTAGGAAAGAGATGTTATCACTTTATTCATGCTGAAGATGTGGAAGGCATCAGGCATAGTCATTTGGACTGTAAGTACCTCCATTTT
>NW_011104794.1:0-628 GCF_000146605.3 Meleagris gallopavo | reverse complement strand
CATCAAATCTAGATTACATGCACAGTAGCCATACTATAGAGGCTGAGCCCCTAGATCTTGTTTATCCCTGCATGGTAGATTTTGAATGAGCACTTCTGAGACCTGGTATTATTTCCTGCCTAAGCTAGTCATCAAAAATATTGGGGCTTACTCATTCACCTTCAAAAAGGACTTTGGAAACTGCTTTAATTTGCATTCTGAGATAATTTAATGTAGTCTGAAGTTTCATGCTTCCCTGTTCAGACTTGCAGTATTCCTTCAGTGATACTCAAGTTTTTCCAAAATGTGGTGTTCGTACTTCATGAATTGTATCTATGACAACATTCTTTTTAAACATGCGATGCAATGCTTGGCTGTACTCATTCTGATTGCAGTGCATTGATTTCTCAGGTTTTATACAAATTCATTACAGCAAATTCACACTTTCTTGGTTTTTAATTGCTCTTTTTTTTTTTCCCCCCCTAAGTGTTAAAAAAACTTGTAACATCCTGTTGTGGACTTTAAACATGAACTGGTGCCAGAGTTTTATAAGGGTGTTCTTTAAAAGGGCTGCCACAAGAACGTGAATAAAGTGATATTCATCTGGCCTAAGGAACTTCACTGAGGAATCAGCACTATCAACATACTT
>NW_011104793.1:0-467 GCF_000146605.3 Meleagris gallopavo | reverse complement strand
GAAGACACGGCAAGCCAGTGTAAGCCTGTATGCGTAGGCACAAACAAACAAACATGCACTGTTAACTCTTAAGACATCTTTCTGTTTTAACTAAATGTCATCACACGTGCATCTGAAAGTGATCAGGATCGTTAATATCTGAAAGATATTTGTCAGAAAAAAAAACGACCCTTGTTCTGTGACAGAGATAATAATTTGTATTTGATGAAACAGTTACAAGCAGGATTCATAGCTGCTTGTCTATCAACTTTGATCATGGAAACAAGAAATATATTCTACCACATTTTGATTTCACTTAAGATTTTTAATTTTTTTTTAAAGAAGTGAATTAAGATACAGGTAGATAATCGATAATCTAATTAGCACAAACATCTTGTTTACTGAAACTTCCAGCAAACTTTAGAAGTCTGTTACCCAGTATTATGATTGCCAGCCCCAAACTACTAATTTTTCTCTTCCATTCATAC
>NW_011104792.1:0-502 GCF_000146605.3 Meleagris gallopavo | reverse complement strand
AAATTAGCTGTTATGTAGTGAAACAAAGCAGACCTTGGGAAAACTCTTGATATGGGCACAAGGTGTTATGCTCAGTGATGTCTGCATCCTGTACGTAGTTTCTATAATCATGGCCTGGGTCCACTGACCTTGCTTTTCGACAGGCATTGCGCTGGATCAGTCTGGAGCTGGTTTGCTTTGGAGCTTTTGTCCTTCTCCACCATTTCAGGGTGGAGTTGACCTTACTCCACTGTGCATCACACATAGAGTAACTGATAGCAGATCTGGAGAAAATTGCTGAATAGATGAATGGAGTGGATGGGAGTACGACTAACCTGAACTGCTGGCTCGTGACTCCAGCACAACACAGCCACACCCGCACGGGCATGCAGTAGTGCAGTTATATGGCTTCTTCTGAGCACGGATTGAACATCCTTGTAAAACAACCCAAAATATCCGGTAGCCCAATTTAAAAGAGAATTTCACACGTACCAGTAATACTTCTGCAAGGTTTCTGTTAGGG
>NW_011104791.1:0-578 GCF_000146605.3 Meleagris gallopavo | reverse complement strand
TCCTGTCTGGCAGTGCTGAGTGCCGCGAGCTCCGAGATGGCGCTGGAGGCTGTAAGGGGAGGCGGAAGGTCAGCAGGAGGAACCTGTAGCCCCGGGTAGGGACAGGCTGCCATCCCTCGTGGAGCAGAGAGTCTGGCAAAGCTGCCCCGAGCACTTGCTGCCAGGCCTTGCCTGGCCCCAGCCCCGTGCCTCGCGACTCATTGCCTCTTACCGGTACCCAGGCCAGCACATCTGTCACAGTCCCACATGTTCATTCTGATGCTTGAGTGGGAGCACTGTCGGTGGGTGCTCTCCGCTCCACAGGAGCTGCACAGGATCAGCTGCCAGGGCCTGGGGAAGCAAGGGGGTTGTGGCTGTGAGGACCAAGTGAGCCAAGCCCGGGAGTCCCCAACACATCTCTGCTGCTCAGTCCTTGCTGCCCCAGCCTGTGCTGAGGCTCCGTGAGATCCCCCATGGAGCCGCAGAGAGCTGCTACGGTAACTCACCCCTCTTCTTCTGCCAGCTCCCTGCCTCCGTGGTAAAAGCACACGACGGCATCGCAGCGCCGGTGCCTCTGTAGAAGTCCGTATGCACGGTTG
>NW_011104790.1:0-345 GCF_000146605.3 Meleagris gallopavo | reverse complement strand
TGGTTAGAACAGCCATGGTCCATGGCATTTAAGGCAGCTCTTAAGGTAGGCATCTAACTAAGTTTTTGGTTTTTGTTTTTTTAGTTTTACATGACCCACTTAAGTTCTGAAGCTTGCAAGCTGTGCCTGCGAGTTGTTGGGAATCTAGTCCTGTGTCTGTACAGCCCCTGGGGTATATTGGCCCAGATTAAGAGGACATCTTTCTTGGGTGCTTTTGCAGTGTAAATAACGCTTAAGCTGTGATCTCTAGAGATAGGAAGAGATTTGGGTGTCTGACTATCTTTACAGATCTACTTAGGCATGTCATGACAGATCACAAATGCCAGGAAGCTTACTTGTGTTAGA
>NW_011104789.1:0-355 GCF_000146605.3 Meleagris gallopavo | reverse complement strand
AAGTAACTCTTAAAGCAAATGTTGGTACTGTCCTAATTTTTTGGCACCTGCAATATTTTATGTCACGTTGTAGGTAAATACAAACACCTCTTCAAATGTGTAAGCTTTGTGTTCATTAGGTGCTTTAGAAATACAAATATTTTACGACCAGTTTTTCCACTGCATTCCTGTGCACATCACTCTGTCTTCCCCGATTCCGTCAAGCATTTCTGCAGCCGTACAGTGCAGGTGTGGGCTCTTCCCTACTTCATTTTTAAGAACAAGCAAACCCTCGAGCAGTGTACAAAGTGTACAAAGTGAAAGCTAAGCCTGCTGGGTCGTTCTGGGTGCTGCTACTGCATATCAGCACAGGGGC
>NW_011104788.1:2480-2953 GCF_000146605.3 Meleagris gallopavo | reverse complement strand
CTGAAAATTTTGGGAGCTTTATAAACTTTTTTTAGCTACCTACTTAAATGTCTTTGTGTGCTTTTCTAACTTTTTAAAGACATGAAGATCTTGTTTGTGAGAAAATGCAGAATATGTTACTTCAGATTATTGTTTTGTTTTTTTTTTTTCCTTTTCCCAGAACCATACCTTCTCCAAATGATTTCTTAGACCTGAAATATTACAAAGGCTGACCTAATTTCTTCTGCAGATAGCTTTTAATGTGTGCTTGTTACCAAACTTATTGATACTTAGTGATGATTGTTTGGTACAATTCAGCTTTTCAGCCCAAATGCTTAAGATTTTTATTTGTAATTGTCCGGAACGAATAATAAACCAAGCACAGGGGATTGCTCACAGTGCCAGTGGTTATGCACTAACTATTCTTTCAATAAAGGTAATTGTTATCTTGTTGCAAAAACTCAGAAGCAATTATAAGGGGAAGATCAAGTTTT
>NW_011104788.1:0-323 GCF_000146605.3 Meleagris gallopavo | reverse complement strand
TGACCTTTTTCTAAAATAACTGTATTTCTGTTTGTCAGTTTTTAGCACTTCTTAAAAACCTGAAGATACTGTCTGTAAGAGAGGAATATGTTCCCTCAGATTATTTGAAATTTTTTTTCCCATTCCTATAGACCTATTTCCTTCAAATGATTTTCTTAGGCCTGAAATACTTTAAAGGCTGACCTCTAATTCTGCCACAGGTTACTCTTCTTCTTTTTAAAAGTTTTGTATGCTAGTAAAATCCTGACCTCATTAGAGATCTGCTTGACTGTTCTTGGGAGGGTAAAAAAAAAAAAAAAGCACTGCATCTGCTGTCAGCAGAA
>NW_011104787.1:0-1407 GCF_000146605.3 Meleagris gallopavo | reverse complement strand
ATTTATAAGCATTGATATGATCCCCTCTTAGACTTCTCCACACTAAACAATCGCTTGACTCTCAGAAATTCATCCAAAGGAAATGCTTATGGCCATATAAAATGAAGAAAGGGCTAAAAGACTATCTTCATTTTATCCATTAGGCATGATGTGAAAAGGCTGCCCAGATGCAACAAGGCTGCTGTCTCTCTCTCAGTGGAAAATCCATCTCAGCCGAGCCCCACTCAGGCAAGATCAGAAAAGGACATGGGAGTACTGTGTCCAATTCTGGGCTCCCCAGTACAAAAAAGACAGGGATCTCTCGAAGAGGGTCCAGCGGAGGGCCACAAAGATGGTGAAGGGCCTGGAGCATCTCCCCTATGAAGTAAGGCTGAGTGAACTGGGTCTGTTTAGCCTTGAGAAAGGAAGACTGAGAGGGGACCTGAGGGGTTTATAAATATCTGAGGTGTGGCGGCCATAGCGGTGAGGCCAGTCTCTTTTCAGTGGTACGCGGAGACAGGACGAGGGGAAACGGACATCAGCTGCAGCATAGGAAGTTTCACACGAATGTGCGTAAGAACTTCTTCACGGTGAGGTGACGGAGCACTGGAACAGGCTGCCCAGGGAGGTTGTGGAGTCTCCTTCTCTGGAGATATTCAAGTCTCACCTGGACGCCTACCTGTGCGACCTGGTGTAGGGAACCTGCTTTGGCAGGGGGTTGGTCTCAATGATCTCTAGAGGTCCCTTCCAACCCCTACAATTCTGTGATTCTGTGATTCTGAGAAGGACTTTGGACATACCAAGAAGAATTAGGTGAGAGATGCGGAGCCTTTAATGGAGACCCTGCACTGCCCCAGGCCCAGGCATAGCCTTCATGGAAGTGACAATTTTTGGTGGAGCTAGTGATGAATGGAAAACAGCCAATGGCATGAGCTGTGTGGCTGCTTCCTTTAATGCTGCTTGTTCATTTCCTGGCTTATGCCACAACCATTTCCTCATTCAGGCTTCTTCTGAGTGCTGGCATTAAGAGGCCCCAGTACATCTGGGCCAGGAATGAGTGAGTGATGGCAGAGAACTCAGCTCAAGTGCTGAGATGGATTCATCACAAGCAAGTGATGCTGGCATGGGGCTACTGTGAATGCGCATTGGACATGTCTTCCTCTATCCCTCCTCCATCCCTATTCACTCCAGTGGTCTCGTGTGTTTGGATGCCAAGGCAGGCGGGCTGGACTGCTGGGTTTCTAATCTCTTTATCTTCACGTTCCCCTCTGAATAATTTGCATAACCACCTTGGGTTTCTCTCACTGGGCCATCCCTGCACATCTGCAAACCATGCTGAAGAGTGATATGGCTGGGACATCCCTACCAGCAACACGGTCCAAATCCAGCCCTGCCATCATCCCCCAAATACAACCTCACCTCAGACCT
>NW_011104786.1:0-366 GCF_000146605.3 Meleagris gallopavo | reverse complement strand
ATCCGTATCAGCTAACTCAAAGCTTGGAACAAATCTGATGTATTTAATTTGAACAGTGGTGAACATGCAGGTTTACTCCAAAACAAACATTGCATCAGCCAGGTCCCTCTACAAAATACTCAAGAAATCACGTCCCTTCATAGCAAAGGCACAAGTGTGGGGAGGGAGGCAACATATTTGGAAGAAAAGATCGGACGTTCAACAAGGCTGAGGAGCATCTGACTGGACAGGTAGGAGCACTCTAACTGCTTTCTTCACTCATGTGCCATGTCCACACCTCCTTCCTTTAAAAAGCTGAAAAGAAAGCACAGCATCCTGCTTGCACACAGGCCCAGGAAGAGTTGTGAAGTTACTGAAAGATTTAAA
>NW_011104785.1:0-315 GCF_000146605.3 Meleagris gallopavo | reverse complement strand
AATTCCTGTTTGTGTTGAAATTAATTGAAAATCAAAACAGTAAATATTTCACTTTTCTATTTGTTCCGCTTTGCTGCTATTGTGAACAAGAAAAAAAGCTACATATACCATGCCATCAGAGACAGGGGATATTAAAAGTTATTTAATTTTCCTCCTGTCATGCCATTTCTTTTCCTGTGTTTTCTTAGCAAGTACAATGTTTTTAATTGCAAAGTTCTGTCATTAAATTATAACAGAAATGATGTCACACATATCCATGTATAATGCTGTAGAGGTCATAAAGTATGCTTTTATATTTTATATTCTAATTTGCAT
>NW_011104784.1:0-565 GCF_000146605.3 Meleagris gallopavo | reverse complement strand
TTTTGGAAGGCTGCTATAAGGTCTCCTCAGAGCTTTTCTCTTTTTTCTAGGCTAAACAACACCAACTCTCTTTAGAATGCCTTCATAGGAGCACCTTTCATAGAGGAGGTGCTTAGGCCCTCTGATCATCCTCATGGCCTCCCCTGGACCCACTTTTAATGAGTGAATGTCTCTCTTGTGCTGGTGGCCCCACAGCTGAACACAGTACTCCAGGTGAGGTATCTGTCTACGGTTTACGGGCTGGTTCAGTCCGGTTCCGTGACTGGAAGGGCGGAGGGATCCGCGGATCTGCGCCCCCAGAAAAGGAAAATAGGGGACCCCGAAATAATTGAAAACAGCGGCAACAATCTGAGGTGAAACAAACTAATTTACTAAATATAGTATCAGCAGAATATAAGGAGAGAGAGAGAGTGTGTGAAATTGAAGGTGGATCAGCCTCACCACAACGCTGAGATGAGAAGTGCAGTTCAGTTGAGCCGATGAAGAAGCACAGGCAGAGAAACGCAGACGGAGAAGTGCAGGCAGAGAAGCGCAAGCGAAGAAGCGCAGGCAAAGAAGAGAACAT
>NW_011104783.1:0-384 GCF_000146605.3 Meleagris gallopavo | reverse complement strand
AAAAGGCATCCTCAACTTCCAGAAGCATTGAAATAGCTGCCCTTTGTACCTTTGAAAATGTCAGCACGAAGAGTTAAGGACCATGCTGAAAAAGTACAATACCATATTAAATTTGATGAAATTAAAACCAAAAACCAAAACCAACAGAATTCCTAAGGACAATACAAGCTGCTATAGAAAAATAAAGCACTGCTGGAAGACACACAGCCCCCTTAATACAACTTTTCCTTCTAAATCTAGGGTCTTTAAGAAGTATAACTCAACATAAAAAAGGAGGAGTTGAAGGAAGAACTACAGTGTGGCAGCTTCATTTTAATAATCTGGAAGCATTTCCATATATAAATATCGGGGAGAAGTGCACTTTCAGTATTTATCTAACACTCT
>NW_011104782.1:0-554 GCF_000146605.3 Meleagris gallopavo | reverse complement strand
GGGCATGGTGGGAATGGGCTGATGGTTGCACTAGGTGACCTCAGCGGTTTTTTCCAACTTTAATCATTCTATGATCATTTCTAAGCACGCATTTATTTACTTGTTAACTTGGGTCCTTAAATGTTCTACAGGCAATGGGAACAAATGATTTTACTGCAGGTTGCACTTGCAAAGAAGGCTGGATTCCAATTTTACTTCTAGAAAGTTTCCCGGTAGCTTCTGAATTAAAAACGTTTCCAGATGCCATTTCCTTAGTACCACACTTGGGCTCTTACCTGTGTGTGACAGTTGAGTAAGGAGCAACACTTTATCATTCTTTTTATCACCTACAGAATGGTTAAAAAAAGTTTTCAAACTGTTAGCAATGGAACAGACTGAGCAACAAATCTCTACTCATTTTTCAAATACGATCAGCTATACATCAACCTTCTTCTAACCCCTTCCCCCATCCTTGTGTTTGGGCACACTCCAGCATGCAGCTGAGCCCAGCAGAGCTCACAGAGCAGAGCACTGCACTCCTGGTAGGGGCTGCTGCAAAGCAAGCTGCAGCACCA
>NW_011104781.1:0-839 GCF_000146605.3 Meleagris gallopavo | reverse complement strand
GGGTGAAATAGGTGAAATTCAGACTTAGCATTGCATCAGAACAAGATCTGTGCAGCACTGAGATTAGAATAGCCTTTTGTACAACATGGGTTCATTTCTAAGGACCATATGTAAATGTGGTCTTCCAATAATGTGAGAAAAGTCAAAAATGAGAACACAGGAAGGAGTGGATGTAAGCTACAACTGCTTGTGAATTAACAGCTTTAGAGGTTGTTCAAGGCTTCCTGTTATTAAAATAAAATAAAATAAAAAATGCTCATTTCCAGTATCGGTGATCTCAAGCAACAGTGCTGGGAAGATGTTTGTTTGTTGTTGTTTTTTTTTTTTGTCTGACACTGTGTATCTTCATACTGTCTTTGCAGCTTAGTGTCTTGAACTCTTGGGTTCTGTTAACTGAGTTAATCTTTTTGATGTGCTAGTTTTGCTATTGCTGTCTGTTCCTGTAGTTGAATTTCATTCCTTTTTGGAAAGTTGTTCTTAAAAATGTTGGCCAGCGTTATAATTCTGGAATCAAAGTATGCAGCATGCAGCCAGAAAGTAGAACAGAAATGGTGGATGGATCCTGATAAAGTGAACAAGACAGCCCCATGGAAGTCCTCTGAAGTAGAACTTACCTTTCTCTCTGTCAGAAAATTACTTCAGAGAGTTGCTACGGAGAAGGGTAGCTTGTCACCTGCATTTTCCATGTCTGATTGAGAGTTATCCTCGAACTACAGGGTGACAAAAGTTAGCACAGTAAATTGATGTATAAGAACTGGACATATAAAAAACATATTTGAGAGAGGGGAGGGAAAGAAAAGGAGGAGCTTGATCGTGTGCTGAGGACCATTTCTTAAGTT
>NW_011104780.1:0-469 GCF_000146605.3 Meleagris gallopavo | reverse complement strand
ATCTGTCCTCCATTCAGCCTAATGTTAGGGATGCAATTTAGGAGGCATTAACAAAAATGGAAGACTTCCTAGGAAACAGATTTGTTTATTAAGGTATATTTGTAATGAAAGATGTATAAGTAATGAAAAGAGATACAGTAACAGCTCTGAGCAAGCAGCAAGGCAGATCTAAGAATGTGAAATGAGCTTCCACAAAACCTTCGTAAGCCTCCTTGAAGCATATTGTATTTAATTGTATTTCTCTTACATATTAGCCATTGCTTATTAACATTGTAGAGAAGTCTTCCTCAAGAAGATGAAGTTGAAAGTTTTTAAGTCACCCAAATTTTTTGCCTGATGGTTAATAATTACTTGGATCTCCAAGAATTGTGGTGTTTTGTAATTTCATGCTAAAATAAAGTTGTAAATGTAGAAAATAATTATTTCTGGTGGAAATGTGCATATAGGCTATATAATGAAATGCAGCATA
>NW_011104779.1:0-414 GCF_000146605.3 Meleagris gallopavo | reverse complement strand
AGAACTTAGAACCCCCTTTGATTAGAGAGGAAAAAAGTTAGCTTTAAGTAACTGTACATTCTGTATACCTTCAAGCAACTCTTAAATATTACAGAAAGTATTAAACAAATGTAGACTACAATGCAGAGTACCTATTTACAGTACATTAATATCCAAATTTAAAATCAAGTTGAATGTCCATAATAGTTAGTGCGCTTTTTTTTTTTCCTCAGGGGAAAAACAAACTGTAATGGACTGCAATGATCATAACCAAGAAAAAAAGTCACAGACACCAAGTTTGTTGTGGTTTTACTTGAAGAGCTCTTACAGTTTGTAAAGGAAAAATATCCTATGTTGTAAAGATGGATTTACTAGTTGTACCTTCTGAACAGATTAGAAATGAAGTTAAACTTGATTTATCCTATTCTCTTTAGA
>NW_011104778.1:0-575 GCF_000146605.3 Meleagris gallopavo | reverse complement strand
ACTGTTAGGACTGGGCAAGAACAAAATGCTGGAGAAGCCATTAGTGTCGCACTAGCAGAAAATAGCTATCTGTAGAGCATTCTTGTTCATACCCAGCCTGTCTGATTTTCAGTTTCTGTCGGTAGAAATTGCAGCTCCAGGAAGACCAGATTACCTCTTTGTGTGACGTCAGAGAAGTACATTGGTAGCAGTGCAGTTTATACATAGTGGTGTATATAAGTGATACATTTTGTCATTGAGATGGAAGGGCTGATCATTCGATCTGCTATCTCTGATGCTCTGAGAAACTACTTTGCAGGTTGGGTTGATGTTACTTTGAATACATACACTGTATACGAATTCTGGATGCTAAGTTTAAGAATTCAAGTACTTGGCAGTGACATAGAGGTCAGTGCATGACACTGTGCAGAATTTGAGAATGACGGTATGAGCTGGACTCGGTGTATTTGGCCTGCTGACCAGTCATTGGTTCTTGCCAGAAATGGTGTGAGATGAATACTGATTTACTGTGCTCTTTTGTGCTACTGACAGAATATTGCTAGTACTAGGTATAAATCCTAAAGTAAATAAAATAT
>NW_011104777.1:0-3290 GCF_000146605.3 Meleagris gallopavo | reverse complement strand
GGAAGCCAAGGGCCCACGCCCATGAGGCGGTGACGGTGATGTCACAGTGGGTGTCATGGAGCGGCCATTGTGACACGTGAAGCTTGGAGCAGAGCAAGGGCTGCCGGGCTCAGGAGGAGCGTCAGTGCGGCCTGGTGAGGCGTGGAGAGAGGAGGGACTCTCGCAGTGCTCACCGTCGACGCAAATGATGTATGCTAGGAAGAGGAAGCTCTCCGACTCGCAAGAGCCAGGTGAGAGCACAGCATCCCTGAGCCCTGAGCCCAGCTCCCAGCTCTGGGGCTCTGCCTGCAGCTGAGAGCTGAGAGGGGAGGAAGGGGCAGGCAGGAGCTCCCAGACAGGCATGGGGCAGGGCCCCTCTGCTTCCTTGGCAAGGGGGCCCAGCTTGGGCTGTGGCTGCCTTGGGTCTGCCATGGCCCCTTCCCCTCCACCGCCTCCAGCCAGCACGGCAGGCACAGAGCAGGACCCTGGGGACAGCCCTCAGGGAGGGACACCTGGCCCCCCGCCAGCTGCTCACCGCTGCTCACGTTTTGCTCTCTCCTCTGCAGTGTGCGTGCTGTGTGGCCGGGCAGATGTCAACCCGGACACCTTCGGGCGCATATTTGACCAGATTTGGTTTTGGGTCCATGAGTTCTGCTTGGTGAGTTTCCTTGAGCGATCCTCACTGTTTCCTGGTGGGATGCTCTCCTCGTTCCCGTCCTCATGAGATCCTGCTCTTTTCTCTCCTACAGATTTTTGCCAACATCTCCTTTGACGAAAGACCGACAGAGGAGGGAACTGTGGGCCTTGACCTTTCAGTCCTCGCACATACGGTCAAGCGGGCAAACCAGAAGGTGAGGAGGACCTGAACGGAGCAGGCAGACTTGTGTCCCGAGAGGCTCACACTAGCTTAGCCTGGACACACAGAAAGCAATTGCAGCCTTTCCAACCGCCTCCAGGACAAAGTCCTGCGATTGGAGATGCGCCCTGTCCGCCAGGCGGCTTTGTAGAGTGTAGAGAGACCAAGCAATTCCCACATCCTGTGCCCTGCCCAGAGGTGTGGGGCTGGCTGTGGAGGCCCTGAGCCTGCTGCTGATGGGGCTGTCCTGCTCTTTCCAGCAATGCTGTGTCTGTGGAGAGAGGGGCGCTGCCATCACCTGTGCTGAGAGCGGATGTGCACGTAGCTTCCATCTGCCGTGTGCCAAGGACGGGCAATGCATCACCCAGTTCTTTGGAGAGCACAGGTAAGGGCTGTCAGCAGCAGCCAAGCCAGGGAGGATCCCGCAGCGACAGCTCCCAGCAGCCTGCCAGAGCCAGAGACAGGGCCTGGGGCTCCTGCGTGGTCCTCTGCCCTCCACCCATCACCCCATCCCTTCCATCTTCCCCCAGGTCCTTCTGCTTTGAGCACCGCCTTCGACAGACAGCAGTGACAGCTCCAGCAAAAGGCACGACCTGCGCCATCTGCCAGGGGGCCGTGGGGAACATCGCATCCTACCACACCCTGGCGTGCCCGGTTTGCAAACATGCCTGGTTCCACCGGGGCTGCATCCAGGTAGGAGTCCTCCCCTCACCCTGCAGGCACGCTTGGTGCTAAGCAGCACCAAGCACTGCTCACGCTCACCCTGCTTGTTCTTCTCCTGCAGCAACAGGCACTGAATGATGGCATGGCGTGCTTCCGCTGCCCTGTCTGTCAAGACAACGCCCTGTTCCACATTGAGATGTCCATCATTGGGATCCAAATCCCAGACAGGTTGGTTGGTGTCCTTCTGTCAGGATCTGATGCTGGGGACGCTGGGGCCTCATCACTTTCCCTCCCTTCTCTTGTAGAACACCAGCACGGGAGGACAACCGTGCATACGGACTTCTACAGAGGCACCGGCGCTGCGATGCCGTCGTGTGCTTTTACCACGGAGGCAGGGAGCTGGCAGAAGAAGAGGGGTGAGTTACCGCAGCAGCTCTCTGCGGCTCCATGGGGGATCTCACGGAGCCTCAGCACAGGCTGGGGCAGCAAGGACTGAGCAGCAGAGATGTGTTGGGGACTCCCGGGCTTGGCTCACTTGGTCCTCACAGCCACAACCCCCTTGCTTCCCCAGGCCCTGGCAGCTGATCCTGTGCAGCTCCTGTGGAGCGGAGAGCACCCACCGACAGTGCTCCCACTCAAGCATCAGAATGAACATGTGGGACTGTGACAGATGTGCTGGCCTGGGTACCGGTAAGAGGCAATGAGTCGCGAGGCACGGGGCTGGGGCCAGGCAAGGCCTGGCAGCAAGTGCTCGGGGCAGCTTTGCCAGACTCTCTGCTCCACGAGGGATGGCAGCCTGTCCCTACCCGGGGCTACAGGTTCCTCCTGCTGACCTTCCGCCTCCCCTTACAGCCTCCAGCGCCATCTCGGAGCTCGCGGCACTCAGCACTGCCAGACAGGAGAGCCTGGAGCCATCCCACAGCCCCCAGGAGCCTGAGGACAGCTGCTCCAGCCCCAACAGCCAGGCAGCGTCCGGGCCCTCATACAGGTCCCAGCTGCCGGAGCTCCGCTGCCAGACCAGTGAGCTGGGGACAATCTGCTCCCATATTCCTGACCAGCAGGGTACAGTGGAGCAGCACCAAGCACAGCATGGGAGCAGCCATACACCCACCCCAGCCATTGAAAACTGCTCCCGCATCTCCAGCAGACGGGGCAGATCGGGATCCTCCAGAGCAGCCACAGCAGCTGCACGCAGGAGGCGTCCCAGGCAGCGGAGAACAAGCAGCACACGAAGCCGCTCCCCGCTGCAAGGTCGGGCCCCAGGATCCCAGAGCCGGACCAGAAGACCTCGAGGCAGCCGGCAAACACCATCTCCAGCTGCTCAGAGGAGAACCCGCAGCACCACCAGAGCGGCAACGCAGAGGTCCTTGAGGGCTCCCCTGCGTTCACACACTGCGGAGTGGCCCAGGCAGCCAGGGCAGGCCCGCTCGCAAGGCCGTTCCTCAGTGGCACAACGAGCCCCAAATGTCCGCAGCCGGCTCAGAGGAGGCTGCAGGAGAAAGCCCCAACAGCAGTGGCTATGAAGTGACTCCCGGGTCTAACATCGAAGACAACATCCCCCCCCATAAGCCCCAAAAAACATGGCGTGTTCCAACAGTGGGGGCTATCCCGGGCATGAAGTCACTCCTGGATGCAACACCAATGTCAACATCCCCGCCCCTCCCCTCCTCCCCAAACAGCCAGCCCCAAAAACTTATATCAATGGAAGCTGTTCCAACAGTGCGGTCTATCCAGGCATGTTGTCACTCCTGGGTCCAACATCGATCCAACATCTGCCGATCCCCCTCCCCCC
>NW_011104776.1:0-499 GCF_000146605.3 Meleagris gallopavo | reverse complement strand
AGTTTTCCTCTCTTCCGCCATACTTGAAAATGGCATCTCTTTGTTCAAAGCCTGCCCTTCAATTTGGAGGGGTTATAATTACACTTTCATCCCAGAAGGGGTGACGTGGGGCTGTTTGCTCTGCACTGAAAGACAGCTGTGTCCAGCGGGAGGCAGTCAGTACTGCTGCCCATGCAGACAGGAGGGCAGCAGGCACTGTTTGTGAAAGTTAAAGGCAATTTGAATGCCCCAGCTCTCATGGTGGAAGCGCTGACTCAGAGGAAGCTCTGGGATAGCAGCATCTCTCCTCACTGCCCTGGGAAGACCTGAGATGCTGATTTGAAATCCAAAATGTCAGAATGAGCGATTAGAAGTGAGCAGCCAAGTGCAGTGGATTTCTGCCTCGCCTCTCAGAGTGTGTGGCCAGTGGATGCTGTAGTGACAGGAGCCGTGTCCAGAAGGCCTGGACTGAGCGGTTGAATGGGGCGCTTTGTTCCCCTATCTAGGGGATATTTTACAG
>NW_011104775.1:0-395 GCF_000146605.3 Meleagris gallopavo | reverse complement strand
TCAAACCTTATCCCAAGCCAGAATTAAGTGGCTTTAAGCTGATCAGGTCTGCAAGTGACCTGAAAGTAGTAAGTGCTTGGAACATGACCAAGTCAGTGCTATGGAACAGCTGTAATGGCTGTCAGCAAAGTGAAGGTTGGTACTAAAAAAAAAAATGCAAAACAGCAAAGCTTCTTACTATTCTATAATACTTTTTTTTAATGTTCTTTACTAGACAGTAAGTAAAGTGATGGTTTTCTCCAGGCATTGTGGAGAGAAGGTCCTGTTAATCATGGTGTACTCAGTCGGTTCCAATTCCTTTGACCATTATTTTTATATGCTTGTTGGCAGGGACACTTACAGGAAATTTAAATATTTTTGAGTAGATATGATTAAATGTGAATAATGATGGAAAA
>NW_011104774.1:0-349 GCF_000146605.3 Meleagris gallopavo | reverse complement strand
ACTCACCAGATCAGGTCACCCAGAGCCCTGTGCAACCTGGTGTTCAGCAATTGGGCATCCACAGCTTCTCAGTCATTCTGTCATGACTTCCATGGGGATTTGGACTAGATGACCTCCGAAGGTCCCTTCCAACTCAGACGATTTCTATGATTTTGTGACTGACTGATGCAAAACAGATTCCATGTACTTAGATCTCTCTCTCTCTGAAATTGAGTGGTGGGGCAATGCGTGCTCCAAGCCCAGTGCCTGGTTGATCAAGATGTCACCTTCATACCTCTATCCTATGCTCCAGCTGTTATGAGTGCATTTTTAGGTGGCCTTCTCCCAGCAATACTTGTGCTTCATGCAT
>NW_011104773.1:0-592 GCF_000146605.3 Meleagris gallopavo | reverse complement strand
TGTTTTGATTATAAAATTAATTGCAGAGGTATTTCTTAAAAGAAGCTTTTGCTTTCAAGATACTCGGTCCAGCCCTTGCTCTCCCCTGCTGCTGTTGCAGTAAAGTGCACTTCCACAATTAATCGTTAAGTGGGGATGCAAATTAAGCTGCTGGCCCAGCAGATAATGAAACTGTTACATATATAATTGCTAGGCAAAGTGGCTACAATTTTAGCCATTTTCACTGGCCTATTATTGCAGTTTTCTATTGCTAAAATAATAAATAATTGTTTAGAAAAAGGTGTGTTCCCTATGAGAGAGGGAGAGAACTGTTGCATATGCAGCAAGGCTGGGAGATTTTAAGCAGCAATTTTGCATAGGAGAACTTTGGCAAGGCCCCGGGCCCAGTGTAAGATAGGAAATAATTGTTTAAATGGGACATGGTGCTGTGCTGGGTGCTTTGCCAGTTCCTGAAGGAGGTGCGAGGCACCGAGCGTGTCCTGTAGGTGGGCTGGGGAAGCACTGGGCTCCCTGTTGGTGTCCAGGTATGGTCAGCAGCTCCACGTGGTGCATCCCTCTGCCTGCTGAGCTGTGAGCCTGTTTATGGGACCTT
>NW_011104772.1:0-675 GCF_000146605.3 Meleagris gallopavo | reverse complement strand
TGGATTTCAGCATGGTTCCTCATGTAGAATAATAAAATATTTGAGTTTTTATGTAGAATTGAATGTATACTTCTGAGCAGTAAATCAGCAACCAAAAACACGTAAAGTTATAGCTCTATATGTCTGCCACTTACACAGAGGAGAAAGCATGTGTACTGTGCTAATTTTGTGCAGGGTTCTGAATGTGCTAGGGTGAACCAGGAGTATAGCACCGATCTTGTTTTAATTCACTGTGTAACTCTAAAAAACTAAATCCTCCATTACGGAAGTTTAGCATGAAAAAATAGTTGTGTGTGTTCCTAGTGGCAATGGCTAATCGTTGGCATGGATTGCTAGTTTGGCCTTAAAAAGGCTATGAGTTGGAGTGCTAATGAGCTGAATTTGGCACTAGAGGTTGAAAAGGTCCTCCCTCGCTGTATGTTAAATAGATATCACAGAATGAAACAAAATGAAATATTGAGTGCTATCCAGCTAAATACTTCTTTTTGTTGTTGTTTTAAAATAAAGATTGGAGTTCACTGCAGTGTTCTTTCCATTTGAGAATATTTGTGTTTAAAAGAATGACTCTGGACTTTTCTCGTTAGCCTGGCAATCTCTGAATCAGGAAAGGATTTCCTAGAACATGCAATGAATCCTGCACAAACTGTGCACTGTCTAATTGATAAGTATGCCTGA
>NW_011104771.1:0-551 GCF_000146605.3 Meleagris gallopavo | reverse complement strand
TTTCAGTAATGGCTGGAAAACACTCATTTGTGATGCTGATGTCTGCTCTTTCCCCCTTAGTAACAACTATCAGTCCATTGCTCTCCTTAAAATTAGAATACCAAAAGCTATCACAGTATTAAAAGATCAAAAGTGTCTATGTGCTAATACAGTTTATTAATAAAGTGCATTTTACAAATAGTTCGCAGCTTTGAAAGCTGTTAATATCATTTTTAGTTAGTTATATATGAAATAAAACTCTTCCATAGCAGTAACAGAGTAAAGTGACCAACGTGACTTAAATCTGTAAGTAAATAAGCTAATTTTGTCTTCTGTAGGTCAGTTACAATATATTCACTAGAAAGAAATCACACAGAACACAAAGGATCTAGATTCTCTCGAGAAAAGAAATAGTACAAATGTAAACAAAAAAATTGGAATTTTCCATAATTTTGCTCAAGTCTTTAAAGTCTGTTGTCAGCTTTTAAATTGCAAAATGTAAAAGAATGGCTGCAGTGAGAAAGTAAGGATAATAAATAGGAAAAATACTGCACAATACTTTGTAAATGTTT
>NW_011104770.1:0-585 GCF_000146605.3 Meleagris gallopavo | reverse complement strand
AAGAAAAAAGTTTTGGAACAATATGTTTCTGGCTTTGTTTTTAAATTTATTCAAGTGTCCCGAGGGTGTAATCTAGGCAGTGCAAGAGTTCAATGTTTCAAACATTTATATTGCTAGTATATAGTGAGAATCAAATACCATTTTGGTATTAACTTGGCTTGTCCTTTAAGATGTCGTGGGTATATTCAGACATTATATACCCTTACTTAAATTATTTGTATTAATTCAGAGGAACATCTAGGTTTGAAGACTCTTGTGTTGCTTTGAAGCTGCATTTCTGACTGTTGTTGTGCAGAGTTGTCATTCTTTCATTTGTGATAACATTTTCCTTCTGTATCATGTTTAGGCTATAACATTGAAGGGTTTGTCATCTATATTTGTGACTGCAAGTTGAAATTTATTGAAGTACTGATGGATAAACTGATGTGGACAGGGAAAAAAAGGAGATCTGTCATTCATTCAGTGAGACCTTTCAGAAAGAATGACATAGGACTGGGAAAATACGATCTGTTTCTTAGGTAGTTTGCTGAAAATATATACCTGGATTATTTAGGGCCACTTCTTCTGAGACTTTTTAAACCTGAC
>NW_011104769.1:0-663 GCF_000146605.3 Meleagris gallopavo | reverse complement strand
TAAAGGTCTGATCCTGAGGTCTTACCATTCTTCATTCATAGCATGTAAATAATTATTTGAAAGACCGTGGAGTGGGGGAATTGGAGGAAACTTCCCAGGATTGCTATGAGCACATAAGCGGCCTTACAGGCTTGTTTGAGCCATGAGGAAGCTCAGAGGTAGAATTGGTGGTCAAAACCATTTTCTTCTCAGTGTAGATAAGCAGCAACAGCAGTCTCTCTCTCTGGGCATTGCTTACTTGGAGGGGGCATTTGCTCTTGTCTTGTGCCTATTCTATACCCTTATTGAAAGCACAGTAAAAGTGACAAAATGACAATGGACTGCTGCTCTTTCATGGAGCTACAAACTATTATATTTACTTCAGTGAGATTTATCAGATAGCAGTGGCCTATTGTCTAGTTCATGACTGAAAAGTCAGTGCAGGTAATAATGGGCAACTTCAGTTTTCATACAGGGAGAACTTGGACAGTCGTGCTCAAAGCTGTTATTGCTGTGAGAAATTAATAGTGTATTGCCAAAACAAGACCTCAGATCTCCAGACAATCTCCTGAAAAGATTCAGCAGTAACACATTGTTACTCTTTGTCACATGAAGTACTCTTGCACTTGCATTTTCCCAATATTATTGACACATACTCCTGCTTAATATATGTCATGATAGAAA
>NW_011104768.1:0-545 GCF_000146605.3 Meleagris gallopavo | reverse complement strand
TTTTTTCTGACAAGTATTCAAATATTTCTGATAAATACTGCCATTTCCACTGAAAAGAGGGGAGTCTATGCAGCCCACAGTTCTGAGTGATGATCAGAGAGATATATAGTATTAAATGTATACATCACATGTCTTCATAGACTTGTAGAATCTTAGAATATTTTGGGCTGGAAGGGATCTTTAAGATCATCTGGTTCCAACCCCTTCCTATAAGGCAGGGACAACTCCCTCTAGGCCAGGTTGCTCAAAGCCCCATCCAACCTGGCCTTGAATGCTTACAGGGAGAGGGCATTCAGAACCTCACTGGGCAATCTGTTCCAGCAACTCACCACCCTCACAGTATAGAATTTCTTCCTAAAAACTAGCCTAAATCTACCCTCTTCCAGTTTAAAATCATTTCCCCTCATTCTGTTGCTACCTACCCTCATTAAAAAGTCCCCCCCGAGCTTGGTGATGACCTCTGTCTTTTAGGTAGACATGTTTGGGAAGCCTGTTACTGCAACTACTGCACAGGCAAAGATGAACCTAAACTTACACGTAAACAG
>NW_011104767.1:0-901 GCF_000146605.3 Meleagris gallopavo | reverse complement strand
TGCAGCCAGTGAGAAAACAGAATTGGTAAGTAAAACCTAAGCGATGACCTAGTGTATTTTTTTTCTTTTTTTAAATCCTATTGGATCCTTAAGGTACAAACCAAAAGAAAGATACCCTTCCAACATATCTAGTTGGAAAAGAACTTGTGTCACTCAGATTTGTAGGCTTGTCTAGCAACCAATCAAAAATCAAGAAGCAACGGCTCCCTTCCTGGAGACAGAACACTTAAGTCTTGGTGGTTCAGAGGTTAGCTCTTGATATTATAGCAATTCCTTTTTGTATAAGAAGCCACGTAGGCTCAGAATTTCAGCATGTGGTACTTCAGGCAAACGTTCAAAAACCATCTTCAGTGGGAAAGAAGTTAAATAATGTCTTACCGAGGCTAGCTCTGCCACGTGTTAGCAAGTCCTAGTTTCCTAGTAGACACCAGCATTTTCACAGCTGATCCTTTGAGAGATTTTTGCCTTCTAAGAATCTTTAGTTGTATAGACTGAAATTGAGCTTTAGCCCAGGACTTCCAAGAGTGACACAGTTTTGATACTGTAGAAAAACAGGAGGCAAAAGACTTGAAGTTGCTAGCTGAGCAGCTTCCTCTCTGCAAGACATGCTTCCTGTGTGATGATGATTATTATTTTTTTAATCCATGTTTGTCCTGGATGCTGACAGTGTGTAAAGTAAAGAGGGAAAAAAAAACAGAATAAAAAAACAAAACCCCAACCCTCTGTATCTTGCAAGCAGTTCTGTTTACAAGCTATTTCATTAGTTCTAATAATAGCGAAGTAACGCACTTAGAGAGAGGGATTTTTATCCTTTGTAGTCAGTAACCTCAATCAACTGTTCTTTAAGCATAGCTACAATTAGAGCTGAGGGATTGCTGTCTGAAAGCAATCTCAAGAAAAT
>NW_011104766.1:0-606 GCF_000146605.3 Meleagris gallopavo | reverse complement strand
GAAGAATGGGGGAATCTGGCACCTGGGTGTGGTTAGACACTCTCCCAAGCTTCTTTCAGAGCTCAGGGGAGTTTGGTGCTTCAGCTTGTGTGTGCAGCTGATCCAGGTCTCTTGGATGTCAATGAGAGAAACTTCTTGTTAGTTGAAGAGGGTTTGCATCAGCCATCTGCATTATCTGCTTTGGCAGGGGGTTGGTCTCGATGATCCCTAGAGGTCCCTTCCAACCCCTACAATTCTGTGATTCTGTGATTCTGTGATCTGCAGCCTCCTCTTATCTAATAAGCTCTCAGAGCCTGGCCCAAACTTAGACAAACTCCCATTGACTTCTATCAGCTTTGGATCAGATCCACTCTATGAGCTGGATTTCCATTATGCCGTTACTGCAATGTACTTTTGTGCCTGCTAAATCTAATGGTATTGTGTAGTTCATTGAATCAGTATTCTATGTTGAACTGTAAAGTCCCAGCTATTTTATTAAAGTCACGTTTGTGGCAGCTTTCAAATGGCCTTAACTAGATGATTTACTGCCCATTTTATGCAATTTTATGGCAGAAACTTTTAGAGGACCAGAGACGGCTTAAACGTGAGCAAGAAGAAGCTGATATT
>NW_011104765.1:0-418 GCF_000146605.3 Meleagris gallopavo | reverse complement strand
CTCTTCTTTCCAAATAATAGAGCCCAATGCGTTTAACACTCTCGCTCCTAGGAAGCACCAATAATGTCTTAGAACATTCTGACGTTCTTCTGACCTGTTGATGTTTTCAATGTGTGTGTTCTATTGCAGAAAGACACGATGCCCTGTATGTAGTAGGTTCTTTGGATGAAACACTGGAGCTCAGAGGAATGAGGTACCACCCCATTGATATAGAGACCTCTGTAATAAGAGCACATAAGAGCATTGCAGAATGGTAAGAGACATAACTATTTTTCTGTATCCTTTCATATCCTCCAAAGCAGGAGTCAATTTTTGCAGGACAGTGTGCCAGACTAAGAACTTGTAGAGTGAGCTCACCAAAACCTTGCTCAGAAAATAGAGCAGTGAGAGAAACTAATCGAAATACAACACCCTTCTT
>NW_011104764.1:0-632 GCF_000146605.3 Meleagris gallopavo | reverse complement strand
TTTTAAACTATTTTCAAGTTTATTGTAGGAGCTTAAAAAAACCCAGTGTGTTATCTAATAAACAGATAACAAATTAAATCAACTAAAGAACATTTTTGGCTTACACTCAGTGGATCATATTCTTAATATCTGAGTCACAGAACAGTAATTTCTTAAGTAGAAGAGGTATAATACTCTAAATATGATTATACTTGGCTTCTTCATACCCACTACCACCACAGCAACCCCCAGCTCCCACTCCATACCTGATGACAGTCCTTTGGACAAGGTGCTGTTCATGCTCTACTTCTGGAGTCACAGTCATGTACATTGGTTCTCAAAAAAACATTTACAGCTGGCATATCATCTGACTGCCTTCTCATCTGCAGACATTGAATTGTAGAACTCCCCTATTCTCTGCCATTGAGTCTAACTAATGGTAGAAGGTGATTTTGATATCACTATTTGTCATACGAAGTTAAAAGGAGTCTGCTTCTTTAGAGCAAGCTGGAGGGATTTTCTGCCAAAGTACAATTTTTTGGTAAATCTAATAATGGCAGGGAAGAAAATCCTCTGCTGGTTGGTCAGTGCATCCTCTTTTCCCAACTACACCAATGTTATTCCTCAGACAAACCCGTCTGTCCTGTTCCGCT
>NW_011104763.1:0-742 GCF_000146605.3 Meleagris gallopavo | reverse complement strand
CAGTAGCAATCATAATACAAAATCAAAACACCTTCCCTTTGAAAAAACAAATGGAAACTCACTTGCTAAGCAAGCTCTCTAGTGCTTTGTGCAGATGTTCTTTCAATTCCTGGGATACTTTCTCCCCCAAATGAGCCAGGCAATCTTCTATTGAGCTTTCTGGATTGGCAGGACTGAACACTGGGGAAGTGTGGCAGTCAAATCCTGTACTAGTAAAAGCTGAAAGAAAAAGTATATAAAATAAAGTAGACATATATAAGAACAGCAGTCTCAGATTTCTCATCCTATCAGTTAAACACAATTCATATGATGGAGAAAGAAATCAAAACTCCATAGAATAGCATGCTTTGAACAAATTGTAGTAAAACAACTATGTTCCAAATGTAATCTGGAAGTGATACTTCCAAGTCATAGGTGACTGTAAGCTACATTTCTCCCCTCTACCCTTATCACAAGTAACCAGCAAATTAGCAAATATTCTCATTTTTATGCTAATTTTTAAGCCAGTCCTGATGGAGCATTGAAAAAGCCTCTTTTCCATGGTAAAATTTGCCCACTTATGGATCTCTGCAGCAGTACTACAACATGTCATTTTAAAACAATACTCTGTTCATAAATCTTTTCCTTCTCTGTTTAAAATTTCTCAGAAAGGCCTATGTGGATTAATACAACCAGATATAGAGTCATTCTAATTCATACTTCCCATCTGAAACACATGCAAAGCAGATTGTTTCCAAACTGT
>NW_011104762.1:0-599 GCF_000146605.3 Meleagris gallopavo | reverse complement strand
CACAAAAGGAGAGGTTGCAGTATTTGTGCTGCTCTGTTAGTTGGCAGTGAAGGAAATGACTTTGCCATTCGGTGTGTCAGTTTGAAGCATACTCTGGTTTGACAGCAGATCGTTTGTTTGGGTTTTCTGATGACTCACACTATCTTTTATTTCATTTTTCCTATGTCAGACAGGTGAGATGTGTAATGGTGAGACACTTAAAATGTCTTAATGTTTTCTGTAAGTCTGCATTTGCTCAAAAACCTGATGGCTGTATTTTCTTGTGACTTAAAGGGAAACAATGTATACAATGGCCTTACTATGGCCTTACTATTCAAAAATGGCCTGAGATTCTGAGTGCACCTTAATTAAGTACTCTATGAAGGTATTCAAGTTTTCTTTACAGCCAGGGCTTCACACATGGAGAATCACAGTTCTCAAGCTGTGCAGTCCAACATAAAAGTTGGAATATCACTAATTGTCCCCAAATATCACTAATTGTGAAAATGTGCTGCTTATTTCACTGGTTGTTTATGGGGTTAACTGGACAGCATGGACTGTGAAATTCCCCGTACTTCATGGAGTATTTAATGCTGCTTTAAAACTCTAAACTGGCTTGT
>NW_011104761.1:0-476 GCF_000146605.3 Meleagris gallopavo | reverse complement strand
ACGAGGTATCGTTTGTACCTCCTGGCTTAGCAGAAAAAATAATTGTAAGTATGCTGCTGAAGCCAAGCATTATCTTTTTTTTTTATTGCAATCATTTTTAAGAGTAAGATCAAGAGTCTAAAACTGTGGATGCTGTTGGTAAACCACTTGAAATAACGTGGGCCCTGGCCTCCTGCTCAAGGCGTTGTTTTATAACCGTTAAATGCTAATGACAGTGGGTTGTTATGCAGTAGAGTTTCAACTTCTTTTTTAATTTTTGCTTCACTGTTGCCTGACTGTGAACCCTTGTGATTGTGTTTTATATGGATTAAAGCTATTGCATCTATTCTTTAGGAAATACCTGGAGCATGAAAACTGTTATATTAAATGGGTTCATTACAGCATTACCTGCATAACTGCATAAACATCTATTTGGTCTTTCTTTGATCAACACTGATCTTGGCTCTTACTGCTACTGACACCTATGAGCCTTTTTT
>NW_011104760.1:0-575 GCF_000146605.3 Meleagris gallopavo | reverse complement strand
GGGAATGCCAGGAACATGGACAGAATTATCAAATCTGTTTGCTGTGTGTGAGCTATAAAATACTGTTTAAGAAAGATCATCTAATGCAGTTTCATTTGCGTGAATCCTCTAGAAGTAAGAGCACAAACTTAATATGAGTGTATTATAGATAAAAATAGTTTATCTTCTTTTGAAAATCTGATAATTTTTACTTCTGTTTACAGGAGCAAGACAGCAGCCTTTACAGATGTCAGGATTAGGACCATGAATGAAGTCATAAGTGGTATGAAGATAATAAAGATGTATGCGTGGGAAAAATCATTTGCGGAACTTGTGAGTGGTTTGAGAAGGTAATCCTGAAGAGATACAGTTTGGTATGTGATCTGTATCTGCTTCCATTTTTTACATGTCAGTAGGTGCATTATTTTGTACTTTAAAGTGATGTTTATTTGAACTTCGTTGGCTTTTTTAGTCTTCTATAGCAAGAATGAAGGATTGAAAATATATATTCCGAGAGGACAGAAGAAGTAAAAAATCATTTGATATTTGTAAACTACATATATTTTTATTTCTTTTACAGTTGTGCTTAAAAATGG
>NW_011104759.1:0-701 GCF_000146605.3 Meleagris gallopavo | reverse complement strand
GGGGGGAGGGCACAGGGACGTTGCATCCCTGTGAGCACTCTCATCCCCCATTGATACACCTGATACTCTAGATTTAAAGTAGCCTTTGTTTAATTAAGGAAATTATTATTTGTAAGCAACTAAATCAAATTCAGGTCAGCTGAATTCTGAATTACCTTACCTGCGCATGAGTTTAATTTCATTAATCCATTTTAAAACATTAATGCAGAATAATTCCTCTGAGCACTCGCTTGTAAACAAACCTATTTACTGAAACATCTGATGGCTTTACAAAATCACAGGGCATCATTCCAAAGCATACAATCAAACACATCCAGTGACTTGTTAACATAGGAGAACATGTGCTGAACATCAATCTTCTCTCCTGCTAATTAGCGAGGGCAAACACTATATTTCTCAAAAAAAAAACACTGACATTCTCCAAAGCTTTATTCCGCTCACGGTGTGCATTTGGACTTCTCTTATTTGAGCAGATCATTACTCCCCTTGCTGGCACTTCTCAGCACTGTTAGAGGCACGGAATCATTAAGGTTGGAAAAGCCCACTATGACCATCCAGTCCATCACCACCATGCCCACAACATGGATAAAACACTTCCATCATTCATTCTGCAAGATGGCCAAAACTGACTACCAGCTGAGGAATGCCAATCCATTTCCAAGTGTTGTTCCTCTTCATTTCACTCATCCTTTCAATCGAGG
>NW_011104758.1:0-678 GCF_000146605.3 Meleagris gallopavo | reverse complement strand
CCTCCTCGTGAATTGGTGATGAGGGAGACCGTAGTGTGCTGCAGTAAGAGAAACTCTGTTTGGTGGTAGCAGTTCCAGGTGTCACCACCCTGCCCCATCCCACCTTCCACCAGCAGCATTAGATAATTCAGAGCAGGAGCTCAAACTATTGAGACAGATTCACCACAGCTCTAAAGATCAGCTACACAGAGAGCAGCAGCAGCTCTGTGACACAGCCATTCAGTGTACTTTTAGCACAGCTCTGATTTCATGTCCTACCAATGCGACAAAGAAGCAGTTTCAGTCTTTTTCTTTCACTTCCTTTTCCTTCTCCTCCTCCTGACAATTTGAGGATCTTTCTCCTCTGCCAGATTTTTGACAAGAGGGTACAGAGCTAGTAAAAAACACAAACACAAGCTGTGTGCAGGAAGACCCTCATCCTGCACCTCCCAGGGCAGCACCACCTCTACCTCATTCCTGAAATACTCATTAGCCAAACCAGAACAAGGATGGAGAAGGCAGTTAGGTCTGGGGGAGCAGAGCCTGTGGGACAGGATGGAAGGGCACAGAATGGGTGATTCCAGCCCCGGTCCCCTCTGTTGCTTGGGGTGTGCCAAGCCCTGGAGTGGGCTCTTTTTGTCAGGCAATGACTTGCTGTTGTTGATGAAGTGGCAAAAACTAATGAGCAGCTGGAACACA
>NW_011104757.1:0-683 GCF_000146605.3 Meleagris gallopavo | reverse complement strand
AGTTGAAATCTTGGGGCTTATTAAAGACATTTTTAAGTTGAAATTCTGCATGCAGCGTAGCTGCCTGTCCGTGCTTTAGATGGAACTGTGACAGGCAGACGATTTGATAGCTGCATGGCTTAAAGAGATCAACTTTCTTAACAACTGACTTAAGAATTGTACCTTGAAGTTTACTATGTCAGTTCGTGACTTCTTGCAGCAAAGACCTGTGGGAATTTCTAGCTAGCTCTTCTTAACATTACTAATAATATAATTATTTCTTATCAGCACATTTTACTTTTTTTTTTTTTCTTTTCAGTTGTGATAGTAGTTGTTCCACAGTATTGTGGTATTTGATGTGTGGTCTCTCTTTGAGAGAGAAGATTATGATGGTGAGTCGTCATGATCCAGCAAAGAGTTTTTCTGTGATTTCACTGATAATGAACACATAAAATAAGCATTAAAACTTCTGATAGAACTAAAAGTATATGGGTTCTGTGCAATTGAGAGATAACAAAAAGTGACATTTTTTTATTTAAATATGTATATATATCTCTCTCTCTCTCTCTCAAGAAATCCAGAGTCATAAGTCTACAATTATGTGAAATGGCATGCTTTAACTCTGAAATTTAGAGGAACCTGACAAGGTCTCATGCTTTCATAAAATCTGGACGCTACTTCCTTCCTGCAAGTTCTTATCTTAA
>NW_011104756.1:0-735 GCF_000146605.3 Meleagris gallopavo | reverse complement strand
GACACAGTCAAAGTCTTCTATTTGAGCATCTGTCCAGTTCAGGTACGACAGTTGCTTGAAGAACCTGACCTGCAAGCTTGTTTTAGGGGTACATACATTTTTAAGGTAAAGTTGAGATAGTCTCTGTAGATTAAGCCTGCATTTAAAATTCAGCATTTTTTAGAGCCTCGACAAAATTATTCATGGGCCAAAGAAAAGACAAAAGGCCGAAGTTTGCAGACAGAGATATATGAATTTTTAGGTTCCTATGCAACTAACAGGCAATCTCCATGCACAGTGTAGGCTAGAATGTATTATGGTAGTTAAAATGCCTTGAGATGTAAGTAGAAGTGTAGATCTACAAGGATATAGTTGTGCAAAGATGACGTCTCAAACAGTTGCTTTGCACTGCTATATGCCAATCTCTCCTGTCTTGCAATAACAAGATCTAGAGCTGCTCATCTCAAGAGCCCAGAAGCATCTCCAAAGCCTGAAATCTGGTTGCTGTTGTTTTTTACCCACATCTGGTAACATGTGCCCTCACAACCCAAAAAGCCAAATGCATCCTGGCCAGCAGGGCAAGGGAGGTTACTGATCCTCCCCCTCTGCCCTGTGCTGGTGGAGCCTCACATGGGGTACTGCGTCCAGATGTGGAGTCCTCAATATGTAGGAGATACATGGATTTGTTGGGGCATGCCCAGAGGGGGGTCACAAAAATGATCCAAAGGATGGAACACCTCTCCTATGAGGAAAGGC
>NW_011104755.1:0-842 GCF_000146605.3 Meleagris gallopavo | reverse complement strand
TCTTTGTGGGAAGACCCCAGTGGAGCTGAATACCTTGTTTCTTCTCCCAGCCTCTAGCACAGCACAACAGATGACCATATTGTTCCCTGTTCACTTTTCAGGGTCTTGGCTCAGGGTAACTGCCATGATTCACTGGAAGAAGTATGGTTGTTTTTGTTTTTTTTGAGTTAAATGAATTTTAGTCATAACGTTTTCAGCCAGCTCTGGAGCATCTTCTATGCAGTGTTACCTTGCCAAACTGCTGTAAATTGCAAACAAATGCTCTTGGATTATTTCTCTAGTATCCTAGACTCCTCTCCATCTTTGATCCTCCACTGATTGTGGAGATCCACTGAGGTAATGGAGAGAGACATCCAACTTTAGAAATTCCTTCAGTCTGGTTTATTTTTCCAGCATGGCTGGTTTGCCCAGCAAAGTCAGCTTTCCGTCACTCTGCCAACAGATGTACTCACAATGAGATAAAGAAAAATGTGAAAAAATAATGTGGGAAATACATGAGTGGGCATTTATAGACTTGCCAGCAAGCACGCCTCTGGGTTGTCAGCGAATGCTGGTGGTGGAGTCACCATCCCTGGAGGTGTTCCAGAATGTGGTACTGAGGACATGGTTAGTGGGCATGGTGGGGATGGGCTGGCAGCTGGACTACATGATCCTAGTGGTCGTTTCAAATTTTAATTATTCTATAATTCTATGACTGACCTTGGCCAACTGCAGCAGAGCTCTCCTCTTGGTACCACCTCAAACATTTTGCATCCTTTTTGTCTTCCTTCTGAGTTGCACTGGCATTAAGGTTTCAAAAATTCTTTGCTTTCGTGTGGCTATTCCTGTTCATTTATTTCAGT
>NW_011104754.1:0-713 GCF_000146605.3 Meleagris gallopavo | reverse complement strand
AACCGCAAGGAAGCACCGCACCGGGTTCACGGAGCTTCACGTCCTTTTATTTTCCCTCATATGCAATGACACAGCCAATTCGCAAGGAAATTCACACCGTGTGAACTCCGTGCAGCCCACAGGTGTGATTCAAGCCGGGAGCGCTCCGCGTGCTTCCTCAGCTCCCCGCTGCTGCACTGACTCCACCTGCTTTCCGCCGCTTTTCTCCATCGGTGAAGCACTGCGGGCTGCGCCCTGTGTTCCTTTTGCAGCTCCTCGTGCACTCCCGCAGTCAGTTTGGAAAGATGTGCGACTTAAACGGGTCTTGGTGATGGACTTTGGCTGTAATTGTTTACAGTGTACACTGTACACCAGTACCTGGTGTTCAGGTTTGTTCTGTTTTTAATCTAAAATAAGTGCCTGCCTGTTGCGGAGCTGGGGATGTTCCATGGGAGCAACTCTGCAGGGAGCACATGCAGTCTGTGTGAGTCAGTGCTGTGTTTCCTTAAAAAAGTGCAAAACTGAAAGGTCATTAAATCTTAAAGAAAGAAAAATCAAACTTAAAATCGCAAGGAACAAAAGCATCACTTTGGGGAAAACGTGCTTGCTCCGGGCCTCTGCTCTGGTTTTGATGTAATGCTCCACAGAATCCGCGAATGCAAACTTCTCCGGGCTGTAGCCCAGCTGCCTGCGGGCCTTGTCAATGCTGAAGGTGTGCGTTGTGGAGATGTTCT
>NW_011104753.1:0-660 GCF_000146605.3 Meleagris gallopavo | reverse complement strand
GTATTTTCAGCTTTAGTTTAAGCACATTCAACATTCAATATCATTTTTTTCCCCCTACACACAGAATTAACAGGCATGAACAGCCAACTTCAAAAAAATTAAGTTGATTCTGCAGTAAGACTGTAGAATTACAGCATTAAGGCCCTACAATGCCTACAAGTGGTTTACGTAAGACAGCATGAAACAATTTTGAGATGTTCTTCGTACAATTTCATCTCCTAAGATCTTGCCCAATATGTTTTTCAGAAGGTCTTGAGAACAAGAAGTAACAGAGAGCAAGCTGAAGCATGCAGCGCCTCAGACTTGGCACTGCAGCAGCTTTGTAAGGCAGCCCAAGAGCCACTGACCAAGCTACTGATCTCTCAATCTTCAAGAAAAGCCCAAGATCACAAAAAATAAAATAAAAAGTAAATACTGTAAGCCACTTGCAGGATCTGGGATTCCTGAAGAGACTGTAATTTCATATTGGTGAGTCTAGACATAAAAATCAAATATCTCTAGTCCACTGTTAATTTTTAGTAATCATATAGACAATTACACAGCATGTGCAGTGGAATATAGATTCTGTAAACATTTATGAAGATGGATGGACTAGGAGATGCTATGAAGTACCCTTAGGTATTTTTACAGCACATCATGCATCAGTAACATATTTCAGTA
>NW_011104752.1:0-703 GCF_000146605.3 Meleagris gallopavo | reverse complement strand
GGGAAGGAGGAACAAAAAAAAAAAAACCCAACAAGTGGTACAAATTCTCCTAACAGAATTCAATGTATTTGCAGGAAAGCATTAAACAAAACAACAACAAAAAACCCACCAGGATTCCTTTAGCTTGTAAGAACAGTTGTGATGCTATGGGAGTTCCCTTAAACTGCAGCACATGGATAACAATGCATTATGTGTTATGTATCATGTTATGTAAAATGTGACACTGAAAAGCAGCACAAAGCACAGCAGCTCCCCATACTGAACATTATGCTATGCAAGCATAGATAACAGCATGGTGATGCTATTCAGCATTTAGTGCTTTAGCCTTTCATTCAGTGTTTTCTTCCCATTCCTTTCCAGCTTTCACTTTGAAGTAACACTGGTGAGGAATCTTAGGAATGAAGAATATCATAAGAATGAACAAGAACGAACTACTACTTGACTACTCCTCAAATATGTCTTTTGACAAGTTTGCTCAATTTAGGCAAATCAAGATCCCTCTTAACTCATGCCACAATCAACTAACCCATATATAACCACCTCCTCCCCACTGCTCCTGCAGAAGGGCAGATTAGATGTGCATTGTTGCCAGCCTGGCTACAAGCTCATTCCAGGCAGCATATATACAAACCAATGGATCAGCCTCCAGGAAGCCCTTCAAACATCTGTCAACAACTTAGTATCATCACTACACGTGGTACTG
>NW_011104751.1:0-449 GCF_000146605.3 Meleagris gallopavo | reverse complement strand
TAATAATAATAATAATAATAATAATAAAAACGCTAAGTGTTACAATTAGAGCAAATAAAAAAATTGGAAAAGCATACATTTTTAAGAGGTATTTTCACATTTCAAATCTATTCTCCAAATGGTATTTTGATGTTAAAGAAACTGGCCTTGGTTTGCATCTTTTTAAGGCTAATCCTTCTTGAAGTATAGATTACTTGTAACACAGCACGAGCTGTAATTTAGAAGAAACAAAAGCATATCTAAATTTCCTAAGTAAGTAAAGAGAATTTAAGTGATGATTTTCAGAAATGCTGAATGAAGCATACCTACTCTAGTCGTGCATTATGATTGAATTGATGAACAAAGTAGGAAATGCATATAATTAAATAATAAAGTCACAGTTTCAATTAGGAAAAAAGCACTGAAAGTTAGAAGCCATGTCACAAATGCATAAACCATGCTAATAAAAC
>NW_011104750.1:0-458 GCF_000146605.3 Meleagris gallopavo | reverse complement strand
TCCCTGAGTACCACATCCAAATGGTTTTTAAACACATTCAGGGATGGTGACTCAACCACCTCCCTGGGGAGCCTATTCTAGTGCTTAACAACCCTTTCTGTAAGGAAGTTTTTCCTGATATCCAACCTAAACTTACCCTGGCACAACTTGAGGCCATTTCCCCTCATCCTGTCACCTGTCACCAGTGAGAAGAGACCAACCCCCCTCTCGCTGAAAGCACCTTTCAGGTATTACAAGAGAGCAAAAAGTTTTATGGAATCATAGAATATAGAATGATGCTGCTCCCTTATTTTCCATTTGATTGGTACAAGGAACTAGGTCATACAAAGATGCCCAGGAGCCAAAGGATGATTCCAGTAAGAAACTTGTATTTTCTGTTTTCATGCGTGTTTGGGAAGGGCCTCCCATTAGAGGCCATTCACTCTGTTCCCCACCTTTCTAAGTTTGCACAGTTGTTT
>NW_011104749.1:0-836 GCF_000146605.3 Meleagris gallopavo | reverse complement strand
AGGCATAGCCTTCATGGAAGTGACAATTTTTGGTGGAGCTAGTGATGAATGGAAAACAGCCAATGGCATGAGCTGTGTGGCTGCTTCCTTTAATGCTGCTTGTTCATTTCCTGGCTTATGCCACAACCATTTCCTCATTCAGGCTTCTTCTGAGTGCTGGCATTAAGAGGCCCCAGTACATCTGGGCCAGGAATGAGTGAGTGATGGCAGAGAACTCAGCTCAAGTGCTGAGATGGATTCATCACAAGCAAGTGATGCTGGCATGGGGCTACTGTGAATGCGCATTGGACATGTCTTCCTCTATCCCTCCATCCCTATTCACTCCAGTGGTCTCGTGTGTTTGGATGCCAAGGCAGGCGGGCTGGACTGCTGGGTTTCTAATCTCTTTATCTTCACGTTCCCCTCTGAATAATTTGCATAACCACCTTGGGTTTCTCTCACTGGGCTATCCCTGCACATCTGCAAACCATGCTGAAGAGTGATATGGCTGGGACATCCCTACCAGCAACACGGTCCAAATCCAGCCCTGCCATCATCCCCCAAATACAACCTCACCTGAGACCTCCCAGCAGCAGCCTTTCCACACTGTTGAGGCTTGTGAAGTACAGGAGATCTGATTTCTGGTGCACATAGCCGGAGGAATGCAGGGGAACTCCAGTATCAATTTACATCTCCCCGCAGGGAGAGTCACACACTTGAAAATCTTTCCCTCAAAAAACATGCCTAGGCAAAATGGTTTGGCAGTTGCCAGACTAAACCTTTCCTTTGGATACATTACACGTACTTGTTTCTCTTATCCCGAGACAATCACTGCTATGTCCACTTAGCTTTTGCCA
>NW_011104748.1:0-499 GCF_000146605.3 Meleagris gallopavo | reverse complement strand
TCCTTCTACAGCCTTGTGAACATTCTCCCTAGAAATATTTTCTTAACTTGAGCCCGTTTCTAACTATTCTAGCCTTATTTTCAACTGGTTTTGGTATCTAGGCAGAAGAGGCATTGGAAAGCCCTCAAGAAAATTCCCTGTTAGGCATTAAGTACTATCACAGTTGCCCACTGTACTGAAATGAGTGTAGAGAAAAAAGCAAATGCTTTCCATTCAGTATGACACAATGAAATGAAGCAGAAGTTGAGAAAGCGTGACATCAAATTTGTCCACACTTCTCTTAAGTCATTCTTTATACGCGTTACTTTTTTTTTCTCCCTAAACAAGATGAAAAGCCAAGAACTGGGTTGGTTCACAATGTCTGCATTGCATTCCTGCTAGGATGTAGTAACCATACAATGGCAAGATCACACGTACAGTTTGGACGCGAAATAAAAGCAATCTCAGCTTAGTCATTTGAGGAAGGAAAAAAGAAAAGTCTTTAAAATCATATTTGCAA
>NW_011104747.1:0-1595 GCF_000146605.3 Meleagris gallopavo | reverse complement strand
TTCATGCTAGTATCATAAACCAGTATCACAAAGCAACTATTATTCACATGATTAATCTGTGAGAGAGGGTTCATGGGTCACTCTGTACATAGTAGAAATAATACAGGCTTTTTTCTCACATTGCTTCTTCACCAATATGCAGCCACATGTGCACATTGCCACACTGGCAAGCTGAAAGCCCTAGGAAGATTCAGAGTTATGTATTGTCCTGTATGGCAGGTCCAGCATGTAGGGGGATAATGAGTTGTGTTTATGCACAGGTCAACAAATTAATAGTCTTTTCACTTATCAATTGGTAAACAGTTTTGAGGTAACATCTGTTATTGCAACACAACACAGAGAAAAGCACCATAAAAATCACATTCTCTCTTTTCCCAGAAGTACATCATTTGAGTGTGAGCATTTTCTGCTGCTTTCAGCAAACATCTTCCCCAGGACCTACACCCTATTCTGTTCAAAGAAAAAAAAAAGGAAAAGTTTCCAAATCTTTCAGTGCTGTACGTCTCAGCTCCTCATTTGCTTAAGACATACTCTGTATGTCTTGTGCCTGCAGCATCGCTCCATTTAACGTTAACAACACCTTACCACTCAGTAATTCAGTACATTTCCCTAAGTGCAGACAGATTTAAAGGTCTCAGGATAAATACTATTTGTGGAAACCAGAAATTTCTGTCCTGACACAACATAATCAATTACATGTAAAAAGAGAAAGACGCTGACACTGAATATGCACCGCATGTTAGTACATCTCTGCCATTTCTCCTTAATGCACGGCACTGTTTCCTGAGTTGAAACTTCTGTTTCAACAGCAGTTCCTGCAGTGAGGCTTCCAGCTTCTTGGAGCAACATCACAAGTGTCCCAAAGAACACACCCCACCTGCAAGTCAGAGAAATAAACGTTTACTCTATACAATGCAACACTTGATTCTTTTCTGGTGCTGGGCCCACCAGCTATCCATGTTAGGATACAACAGCCACTGGTGACTACTTGGAAGTGTTTTCTGTCCGGGAACTTACAGTTCACTTGAAAGATCTCTACGTAACAACCAAGTTTTGGCACAACTCTACTTTGTGTGTGCATAATAACAGCACAATACACTGGGGTATTTTGTTCTGCAAGTGTCATGCAAGCTTTGTAGAGATTAGGTGCCTATTAGTGAATATGTCAGAAAATCCCATTTCCTAAATCAGTCGGAACATGTTCAAATTTTCCTGTGTAGAGTTTCCTGAATCACAGAGCAGATGAATATAATCTCAGATTGAATCTTTAAACCAATTAACTAAAATAAAAACTTCTACAGCTCCAATCCATCAAGATCATCTGGGAAACCACTGTGGCTGCAGAAGCATTTAGAGCTATAAAGTCCATCTCTAAACAGAACAATATTTCAAGCATACCCTCAGGAAGTACAGATAACCATACACATAAATCTCTTCCCCATGAACTTTGGAAAATGTTAAGATTCTGTGGTCCTCTGCAACTCCAGTGGAATTTTTTTCATGTCATTTTGGTGAAAGAGACATTGAGAAAAGTTATCTTGTAGCCCGCACATCAATTAGGAAAGAAAAAAAAAAACAAAACCATACTGCAGAGA
>NW_011104746.1:0-482 GCF_000146605.3 Meleagris gallopavo | reverse complement strand
AAGAAAAGTAATGAATGAAATCCTAACTATTTTTTTTTATTTGCTTATAGTTCATTAGTCTGTTTTGCTTCGTATTGTCATAGAAGTTATCTGTTGCAATTGAAATGTGTTATTTCTTTAGTATAATATAAATAGAAAATCATGATATTTTTAATTGGATTCAGGAAAATCGTAATGCCATTTATTGGTAGCTCACTGTTGGTATATACATGATTTTTATTTTTATTTTTCCATTTAGACGTGTACACTTTTTCACTTATTAATCCACATTTTGTTTCAGGAAATAAAATACTTAGGCAGTAGGGGTTATGTTTGTGGTATTTGCACTGTAGTGCTAACCAAAATTAAAAAAAGCTTCAAATTCTCCCTTCTTCTCTTTCTGTAGGTGGTTTCAAACACCATCACAGGTTTTCTATCATGCAGCAACTGAACATGGAGGAAAAGATGTCTACCCAGGGCAGTGCTTATGGGAGGGATGTGAA
>NW_011104745.1:1179-3031 GCF_000146605.3 Meleagris gallopavo | reverse complement strand
GGTCTATGGGCATTGGGGTGGCTGGGGAACGTCCTCCTACCGGATTGGATGTGCCATGCCTGGCTCCCGATGCTGTCCTTCTACAGGAGTGTGTGCACAGTTGAGACTGGAAGCATCTGGCGGAGGTGTGCAAGCACCTGGGGAGTCCGTGCATCTGTCCTGCCAGGGATCCGGCTTCAGCTTCAGAAGTTATCCTGTACTGTGGTACCGTCAGGCACTTGCTGGCCGTCTCGAGTGGCTGTCCTTCATCAGCGCTGGCTCATATACTGTTAGATTAAGCCCTGACTTGGAGGCTCGAGCCACGGTTTCTCGTGAGGATTCCCGATCTGTGTCCTCTCTTTCTCTCCACACCCTGCACCCACACGACTCAGCGCACTACTTCTGTGCGGTTGACACGGGAACAGGAAATCCTGCAGAGCTGTAACAAAAATCCCCTTGTTAGACACAGCCATGGCTGCAGAACCACAGGGCTGGCTGTTAGTGGAATGGCTCTGGGCTGCTCCTGCACAGTGAGGTGAAGGCAGTGTTGACCCTGTTGTTTCTGCAAGGTGTCCTTTCGCTTTGTCACTCCTTTCATTCTTCTGAGGCACAAAAGCAGACGGATGCTGTGGGAGTGGCCCTGGCTGAGCGCTGAGTAGGAGTGTGAGAGCCACACTGCAGTTTTGGTGGTACCAAACCATCTGCAGCTCGAGATGGGGTTGGGAAAGCAAAAACATAGATGGAACTGAACTCAGCAAGGAATTCTAAAACTGTAAGAAGGGATTGTCTGCTTGGGTCAAGCCAATCCCAGATATGTATACAAGCTGAGAGAAGAACTCCTTGAGAGTAGCCCTGCTGGGAATGACTTAGAGGTTCTTGTTGATGAAAAACTGAATGTGAGCCAGCTATGTGCGCTCGCATCCCGGAGGGCTGATGGTATCCTGAGTTCCATCAGAAGAGGGGTGGCCATCAGGGCAGGGGAGGTGGTTGTGCCCATCTGTTCTGCCCTCCTGAGACCCCATCTGGAGTACTGTGTCCCAGTCTGGGGCCCCAACACAGGAAGAATGTGGAGCTTTTGCAGAGGGCGGAGACATGTGCAAGAGAAGTGATCCAAGGGCTGGAGGGACTGTGCTATGAAAGCAGGCTGAAGGAGCTGGTCTTACTGCGGAAAAGAGAAGACCATGGGGAGACCCTCATTGCAGCCTTCCAGTATTTCAGGGGAGTTAATAAAAGTGAGGGAAATCAACTTCTTACACGGGTAGATAGTGATAGGGCAAGGGGGAATGTTTTTAAATGAAAGAATGGGAGATGTAGAGTAGATGTCAGGGGGAAGTTCTTTACTGAGAGTGTGGTGAGGTGCTGGAACAGGCTGACTAGAGATGTTGTGGAGTTGATTGAGGCCAGGTTAGATGGGGCCCTGGGCCATCTGATGTAGTACTTGATCTAGTGGCTGGCAGCCCTGCCTGTAGCAGAGAGGTTAGAACTTGATGACTCTGGAGGTCCCTTCCAACCCAAGGCATTCTATGATTCTATGATTTTCTGTCTGTTCCAGGCTGGGGCATTAGGGTGGCTGGGAAACTTCTTCCCTCCATTAGCTCTATTACACTGCAGCTCAGGGCGCTTTCGTTCTGCAGGGGTGTGTGCACAGCTCAGGATTGTGGAAGCTGGAGGTGGTCTGCGAGAACCTGGAGAGTCTGTGTCCCTCTCCTGCCAAGGATTTGCCTCCAACTTCAAAAGTTACCATGTCTTTTGGTACCGTCAGGCATGCAGTGGCCATCTCCACTGGCTGTCTTACACTAGCAGCTACTCCTTTTACACTTCCTTCAGCCCCGAGATGGAGCATCGAGTCACAGCCTCTCGAGACAATGACCAC
>NW_011104745.1:0-542 GCF_000146605.3 Meleagris gallopavo | reverse complement strand
GACGGTGTTGAAAGAGAAAGATAGTTGTCTTCTCTGACCTGATTCTGGAAATTCAAGCCTTCATCATTGTCAGTACTGAGACTGAGTGGTAAGAGTTGATGGATTGTCCAGGTCCTAGCAAATCCAGAAGGATCACCCCTTCCTTTCCTATCCCAAAACACAGTGCACATCGGTATGCCCACTGAGCACCGTATCTTGAACTTCTTCTTTGATAGGGAATTCTCATGTTGCCACTCCATGGACTCTGGCACTTTTGACTCTGGCTCGTAGTCTTGACGCCACACCGCATCATTGGTAATGATGGGATCCAGGAAACTGACACCTGGAGCCTCATATGGGTTCAATTGTTTCTTGCTGATTGGCTTACTGTGTTCTTTCTGTTCCTGTGTGAGTGTTCATGGGACCACCCTGTGCAAAGTTTGCTGTATTGCACTGTTGACACCACTGTTTTCAATGCACTGAAGCAAACGTTCATCTCTACGTGCAGTTCCCTGGTCATAATCCACCGATTTGAACAGATGCACTGATCCAGACACTTTTCA
>NW_011104744.1:0-482 GCF_000146605.3 Meleagris gallopavo | reverse complement strand
AGATCTTCTCAACGACCTGTGCTCCAGCAAGAGAAGCACAGCAACATCTCAGAACTGAGCAGGCAGCAAAACAGCTGCCTAAGTGACACCTTCAGGAGCGTAAAGGGCTCCTCCTCCATGGGGAGGCTGACAGATGCACCACCTCTCTCCCAAGGCTCAAAAACCTGCTAAAGGCCACCCCCCATCAAGAGGTGATATGACAATTTAGAGACTGTTAGCGCTCCCAAAAGCAAACACCTTCCCCTCCAGAAGCAGCATCAGTGACTGGCAGCCTGCCCAGGGGCCTGGGGCCAGAGCTGGAGTTTCTGAGTGAAAAGCTGCCACACAGCCCAGCTGCTTGCTGAACCCATTTCAAAACCTAAAGCTTGTACTACTTGCAGCCCCTGTTAGCAGGAGAGGATACTGCAGTGGGAGCTGTCATTTGGGTCAAGAGGGGGTCTAGCTCTCCCCCTGCAGAAAGAGGGGCTCATCTGCAAGCCCTT
>NW_011104743.1:0-541 GCF_000146605.3 Meleagris gallopavo | reverse complement strand
ACTTAAAAGGAACATTACGGACTGCTCCAAGTTATTGGTGAATCAACATTCTTTCTTATGCTCATCTAAAACACGAGTGCAGCAATTTAACAAGATCTTGAAAGCATTAATGATCAGTTGCCATGAAGCGTTACATTCCAGTAAACCGAATGCTGTTCAGCTTTCCTGAAAAAGAGATGATCTTTTGTAAAAACCACCTAGAATACCTACAGGACCTCAGGCACCAAACTTACCTTAAGGTTCTGATAATTCATATTGCCTGAGGCAATAAACCTACAAAGGCTCCTGTCATAGCCTGTATTTTCAACACTAAAGTCATTTGCATGTACCATACATGCTTTAGTGCTGAGCCACATGTTCTCTTAGACGGCTATTTTAAAATATGGTACTTTAAGCTCTTCTTGGTTTTGGTTGGTTGGTTGGTTGGCTTTTGCTTTTTTGCTTCTTCTTCTCCAGGCTAACAGTCATTTCAAACTAAAACTTAATAATTCAATTACAAATTCTAACAGCAAGGTACTTACAACTCCAGCAGTACTGAAGT
>NW_011104742.1:0-470 GCF_000146605.3 Meleagris gallopavo | reverse complement strand
GCTGCAGTAGGAATGTATCTCTTGGCTCTCAGGCTGTTCCTATGGCTTTTTTGCTGTGTTGCTTCTCCCTGTAGCTTCAGGGCTGGTCGTGTGCCTCTGGGGCAGGTACTGTGGCCTAGAGCTTTGCTCCCAGGATCAGAGTCCTGAGCATTAAAGCCAACTCCTGTGTAGCATGGGAAGCTGGCCTGGTGCATAGGCCCTCTGGCCAGAGCACTGTGTCTGGTGTTCTCAGGCCAACCCATGGTCCCTTTGCATCTCTGGCCAGTGGTCACCTTGATAGTGTGATCAGATGGATGGGAAGAAGTTGAGCACAGCTGAAGGTAAGTAAGGTGTATGCCAAGTCTGTTACATGAAAGTTCAGCTTTGTGATATACAGCTTCTGGGCACTGGTTTATGGAAGGGTGCTCTGCACAGCTTAGCAGTGCTTTCTTCTATCTTTCCAAGCAGTTTCTTAGTCAGAATTGTTATAC
>NW_011104741.1:0-570 GCF_000146605.3 Meleagris gallopavo | reverse complement strand
TGACAGTATCTACTTACGTGCCTAAATCTTCTGGAAGAGAATATAACTCATGAATATTGTATTTGAAAAGGATTAGACTAAAACTATGTATTTAGACCTAGGAAAAAATCTGTCAAGTAATACAAAATGTAGGAAGGGGAAAAATAATGTAGTAAAAATTTGCTTGGGGTTTTCTGTTGCCTAAGAACGAAAAAGTTAAAAGGGATCAAGTCAGAAAAAAATATATTAATGCTTTAGTGCCCAAATACTTTATGGTCACTGAGATGTGGTTACAGCATTGATGTAATTGCAGGGCAAATTTATCTTGACTATTTGAATAAAGATCCAAATCTCACAGGACAATCTGAAAGAACAAAACAAAACCGAACAGCCCTTCTATTCAATTGCTAGTGCTTGTGAAAATTAAGGTTTCTAGTAGCTAATAAAATGAAAAATTTTAAAGCATTCCATTGAGTGTGACTAGATCACATTCTATATTGTTTCTGGAAAAGAGAGATGAGTTGCAATTCTCTATTTTTAATTAAGGTTGGGTTTGTTTTTTGTTTTTTCAATTTTGGAGCTATGAGAGAA
>NW_011104740.1:0-480 GCF_000146605.3 Meleagris gallopavo | reverse complement strand
TTCTGAGGCAGTGTAATTCCTATGGCCTTTTTCCCCCCTGGTTAATTGTCTTGAGACTAGATTTTGCTGCTGTGAGGAATTAGCTGATACCTAACCAACACTTTTGTCTCTTAAACTCTGTCATATAAACTAAACAACAAACAAACTTGAAGTTTATACACACAAGTAGTATTTCCACTTAGAAATGTAAACAAGTTATGGAAAAATAAATCTTTCAGCCATTTACCTGGGTAAGTTGTATAACGGCGCCATTCTAAAACAAGCAACAACAGCTCTTTTTGCGTTGTTTTGACAGAAGTTTTGTGCCAAACAGCTTTCTTTGATCTCAGTGGTTGTTCAACCTATGGGAAAATACCTTTTAATACATACAATAGAAACTCTTCACCTTTTATTCAAAGTTTTCTTTTTAGCCACTAATTAACATAGGTAACAAGTTAGAAAATGTCACTAAGTTCTACTTTATTTGGAAACAGATTTGTT
>NW_011104739.1:0-406 GCF_000146605.3 Meleagris gallopavo | reverse complement strand
CTGGGAGATGCTCTGACTGATATTCTGCAACCGGGTGGTGTGTGCTGCCTGGTTGTCTCTTGGAAGCTTCAGGAGAGGTCCTGGATTTCTTCACTGAGGACTTCAGGTCCTGTATCTCCTGTATCTGGAAAGAGGACTGGAAGTCAGGGCTAGGGCAGACACTGTGATCACTGGCTCTGTCCTTCCACATGGAATCCAGAGAGGATATCAACAGACATGCCCTGTAATGCTGACTTTGTGTGAGAGCACATGATATAGAATCATTTATTATTGAATGCTTTGTTTGCTTGTTTTTTCAGTGGCTTTTTTTTTGTCTTTCTTTTTAAATGACATGCATTAGAACTTCAGTCCAATCAGCAGCGTGTTGTGAAAGTGCAACAGCTCTGCAGGGTAATAATGGAAACTT
>NW_011104738.1:0-396 GCF_000146605.3 Meleagris gallopavo | reverse complement strand
AATAAATGCGTGCTTAGAAATGATCATAGAATGATTAAAGTTGGAAAAAACCGCTGAGGTCACCTAGTGCAACCATCAGCCCATTCCCACCATGCCCAGTAACCACGTCCCCTCAGTGCCACATCTGCATGTCTCTTGAACGCCTCCAGGGATGGTGCCTCCCCCACCAACCTGGCAGTCTGTGCCAGGGTCTCACCACTCTTCTGGAGAAGGAATTTTTCCTAATATCCAACCTGATTATTGCAGAAATAGAAGTAGTCAGAGGTGAGTCGTTTTGGTTTTGTCCTCCATTTGTTCTTAATATTTAAATAATGGTAGCCTTGTTCCATCTGATAACTACATGTAACAATTGACTGTTCAAAGCTTATAGTAGCTCCTATATCAGACCTTAGTAAA
>NW_011104737.1:0-489 GCF_000146605.3 Meleagris gallopavo | reverse complement strand
ACTACCCAAAATACAGCTATCAGTTGCTACTATCTAATTGTTAACTTTCTTACTCAAAGTTCCCTGGCCAACAGGGACAACTAGACAACTGAGAATTTAAGTATTCTAAGCAGCAGTATGTGAAGGTGGCACTGACTTACAGCAATATAAACTCATTACAGAATCCCTGTTTTCAAAACTTCCCCCTCCCCAAAACTGAGTACCTGGGTATAGTCATTCATCAATTGAATTACGAATTTAAAAGATCTTGAGCCCTGGAAAGATAGACAATATTCACAGCTTCTCCCATTCATCCAATTCACTTTTGCTCCTTGATTAGCTATTTTCTTCAGAAGCAGTTCTGTTCTTTTGATTTTATGGATAAGAATTGTCATAGACAAAAAAGCAAGACTAAGTAGCTTGCATTAACTGTTTTCCAAAGTGATCTAGTAATTTCTTATCTACCAATGTAACTACAGAGCCCCTCCAGCTGCAAAGAAGTTTGAAATA
>NW_011104736.1:0-468 GCF_000146605.3 Meleagris gallopavo | reverse complement strand
GTTGTAAAACTTTGAGAGTTCGGAAGCAAACACCTGGCGATATATAATACATATGTATATATTTCACTTGTGATCTTTGAGTTTAATGTTTCTTTGGGATGTAGTTGATTCAACTTCAGAAGGCTACAAGCTAGCTATAGGAGCTCATGAATTTTCATCAGAAATACTGCTGTGTAGTCCAAAAGCCCACCAGACAGGAGGTGCAGTCCCTAGGGAAGGAAAGGTGCAGTGCTTTTCACGTGTTAGGTGGTGTGTGACGTTTTAACACTTATTTTTTTTTTAATTGCAAGACTAATAGCATAGAAGTGAAAATTATTATTATTATTATTATTATTTTAAAATGGTTGTCCATAGTTCCAGGGCTTTCTGTCAACTGATAATTCCTGAATGTGCTCTTCTATGCAGACAGGCACAGAAAGTAGCTTTTGCTGAAAGTGAGATAGGCAGCATCCCACAAGAAAAGCGAGT
>NW_011104735.1:0-361 GCF_000146605.3 Meleagris gallopavo | reverse complement strand
AAGGAAAGAAAGAAGGAAAGAAGGAAAGAAAGAAGGAAAGAAAGAAAGAAAGAAAGAAAAGTGGAGAAACTCAATTTAAGTGACATATCCAGTGGTATCTAGATAGGATGAATACCAGAAGCCTCCTCAAATGTTTCTTAGGGTGGAAGTGAAAAGTAGTTGCTCTCCAGTTTTGCCCAACTCCAGGAAAAAAAAGCACTCTCAGCTCCTCTAATTCTTTTATAAGCGATATTGAAGGATTTTTACTATAGTCAGCTACCAAAGAGATAATTGATGAAAATTATCAGGTTCATGAATCCAGGTTCAGTATTTGCATGGATTTCATGTGAGTTGTTCTTGGACACAGGAACAACAGGTAAGG
>NW_011104734.1:0-486 GCF_000146605.3 Meleagris gallopavo | reverse complement strand
ATGCTTGATTCATCTTTAGTGAACATAATTTTGTTACAAGCAGACTTCTGGTTTCTAGCACCTCTGCTTTTTTGTAGCTGCTTTTTCTAACCCAAACTGTATGTCTTGACGATACGACGGTAAAATTTGAAATTTGGGATACAGCTGGGCAAGAGCGGTATCACAGTTTAGCCCCTATGTACTACAGAGGAGCACAAGCAGCTATAGTTGTATATGACATTACAAATGAGGTAAGTACAATTGAAGTGGGAGTTAAGGGGGTTCTTAGTGATTTTGTATCTGCTGTTTTTATGTATAACTGTCTTGTGTGCGTTCTGTATCAATTCATCACTTAATGTTGGGCTATGTGGTATTGTGCCTGGAATCTTTCTTTACCAAGAGATCCCTTATCTTATTCTTTAAATTAAAAAGTAACAATAATAATAATTAAAAAAAAAAACCTAGAGAAAGCAAATGCCTTTGCGGTTTTTTTCAAGCCCACCTTTA
>NW_011104733.1:0-588 GCF_000146605.3 Meleagris gallopavo | reverse complement strand
GAGAAGGTACTCTGAATGAAATCAGCATTGGCTTCTCATGGTGGGTGTGCACCCTTGCCAGCACTTGCTGTACAGTCACACGTCTTGTTACAATGTTTATGGGGGTGGGAGCAGGGGGTTCCTGAGGGATGTATTTAGAGCCTATGATACACAAGCTGTTAGGCCCAGTGCAATTTTCTTTTTACGCATGGAGAGGAAAACACTCTTGAAACTAGCAAAGTTGCCTATAGATTTGAAAATCCAGTTCCTGATGTCTTTAGACCAGGCAGACAATCAATAACCAAGGAAAAAAAATATGATGATGATGATGATTATTATTATTATTATTATTATTATTAATTTATTGATTCTCAAAAGAAAATGGTTGTTTAGATTGGATGGATCACTGAAATAAAGCAAGCTGAGGATCTCTGCTTTAACTATAAAAGGCAGTTGTTTCCGTGCACATGTGTTTCCAAAGAGCACAAAATGCCCATCTCAGGTGCTAACTGACATCGAGGTAGCCCATCATGGACTGCCTAAGACACTTTAACTGTTCATTAAGTCCATTAAAATCATGAGGTGAGGTGACAGTTATATGAACTCAGC
>NW_011104732.1:0-360 GCF_000146605.3 Meleagris gallopavo | reverse complement strand
GGGAGAGCTGCAATCAATCTCTGCTCGTCTTGATTTGCATTTTTATCATCTTCTTGAGCTAATTGTGCGCATGGGTTGGCATGCAGGGTGCTGTGCAGGGTTTCTGGTGGTAGAAAACTCTCTTGCTTCCAATGCACTCATGCAATTATCTGCTGTCCCAAATAGATCTTTCAGTGCCTTGATTCCCATGTTGAAGCTGTGGGATGGGGTTATGGTTATGGTTAGAGTTATGGTTAGGGTTATGGTTATGGTTGGGTTAGGGTTACGGTTAGGGTTAGGGTTAGGGTTAGGGCCCTGGGCTGGCTGTGGATCGGCGTCTTGCTCTGCTCCATCTGCCTCTGCATCACCTTGGATTAATTA
>NW_011104731.1:0-517 GCF_000146605.3 Meleagris gallopavo | reverse complement strand
TGCCTAAGTTCCAAAGGGTAAGTGCTGTTAAAATGTAATAGGAATAATAGTTAGGAAACTAAGTAGTTAGACTAACTGCCTAGAAAGGGATTCTAGATCTTCCTCAGCATGAGAGAACTGAAGTAAGCATCTTTCCCTTCCCATGAAGGACATATCCTTTTCTTCAGAAGCTATGCTGTTTTGCAGCCAACATGGAAGTCGTTTTAGAAGCAGTGTAGCCCAGTGGCTCAGCCCTGAATGGGAAGAGGAAGATCCATGTTTTATTTCTTCACTCATAGACATTTCTGCATGAGTTGTTTGTTTGTTTTAGTCTTTGTTCAGTGACTGTCCAAAACGCTTAATGAATTCTAGAAGAAAACTCCATGCATCCCACTTCTGTCCAGTTTTAATTATGTAGCAATTGTGCAAAAAGGTCAGTTCCCATGTACAGATGCATCTCTCCCAGATGTTTGTTTGAATCAATCTGATCCTATTGACTCTCTGTGCTGTGTATAATGTTATCCCTCTCCCTGTGTTT
>NW_011104730.1:0-489 GCF_000146605.3 Meleagris gallopavo | reverse complement strand
ATGGAATCAGAAGATGAATCGTGTTTGCTTGTGTAACAGCCATGAGAACTTTGTTTTATAGAACATCAAATTTATTTTCCATGACCCTCAGTTCTTGGTATAGTTCTTGTCCAGGGATGAACTGGCAATGCAGTTTATGAACAGGAGTTGTTTCCTAGAATTTAGCTGCTTTTGAGTTGGGAGCAGCTGGCACAGAAACCCATGGCTGCAGCAGTCACATGCTCCTGCCAGCCTTAGCTCTTAGGTGAACTTTGAGATGGTTTGGAGCACTCTAAAACAATTCTGAGCAGTGCTGGAGTGGCCCAGCCAAGAGCTCACCCTGATCTGGGGAGGGAGAAGGACGGGCAGCACCGTGCTCCTTGCCCAGCTACCTCTAAGCAGCAGGAGAAATGAAGATGGCTCTTTCAAAGTGAAGGGCAGAGAGGAGGTTTTTTTGCATCGGGGCTGTTCCTATCTAAAAAGCTGGCTCGTTTGACTGTGAGCAGTTAG
>NW_011104729.1:0-687 GCF_000146605.3 Meleagris gallopavo | reverse complement strand
CGGGTTCTCTCCGTTACATCTCCATTGTCACAGTTTCACCTGTGAAACACGAAATCATCTTGATTGTCCTTGGCCATTTTCCTTTGCTGTGTGACCAAACACTGTGGAATGGAGCTCCACATCCCCCTCGGAGACAATGTTCCTCCTTCACACAAAGCTGCTTTCTGTCTCTCAGTAGTGGTGTTAAAGATCGCTCTTGGTTTCCTCTCCCAACTTCTACATGCATTCCACTTTTCCCCTCATCTAAATCAGGTTTGGAGACACCAGAATAGATGCACATCGGAAACATTGCTGGCTGTCCACACAAGAACTGATAGTACAGTAAAACTGGAGTGACATCACATCGGTGCCTGAGTGATTTATGATGATCTAGGGTACTGTGACTCATCTTGGATGGGAGGAAGAGTTCAAAGGAGAATTTCCCTTGTACAAGGTGGCATTAAATGTCCAGGAGTGGCAATGGGTACCAAATGTGGCTTCCATGTGCTGCCATGAGGTAATGCAGACAGTGACAGCACCACATCTATCTCGTCCTGACTTCTGTCTCACGCTGGGGGAGTTACTCTAAGTAAGCCCCTTGTAGCTTCCCACTTACTGAATTAGTCTTCTCGGCAGCATCAGGACGGAAAATGACTGCTTCTCCTCCAGGCATCCAGTGCAACCATGCAATGAATTTCTGATTCGCTC
>NW_011104728.1:0-417 GCF_000146605.3 Meleagris gallopavo | reverse complement strand
CACTGTGTGTGTGTGCGCGTGCGTGTATGGGGTGTTTATACTGTTTAGAGATCGGAACTGAAGCTATTTTGTATAAATCTTCAATGTTGAACAATTCAGATCGGCTTCCCTCGCAGTGTGGCTGCTGCTGAGCCCCTCAGAGGTGGCTTTCCTGCCTTCCTAATGCCTTCTGATCATGGTTGAAAAATATATATATCGTTCTGAATGAAGCGATCCGTGCCGCAATGCCTCTTCTCCTTTGTACACCCTGCAGGACTTCTGAACCAGCGTCGTGCTGCCCTTGGAAAAGAGTTTGGGACCATCCCAGCTGTGTCCAAATGGACGTGTGCTCGTTGCCAGGTTTTGTTTTAAGGCAGAAGTGACCTCCGTGCAGGCAGTGGTGTTGTGTTGATGGGGCACAAAGCTTATGGTGTGTGG
>NW_011104727.1:0-457 GCF_000146605.3 Meleagris gallopavo | reverse complement strand
ATTTCAATATATTATAACACATGGTAAATTCTTCCATAAGCATCCGACATTGAAATGGTGCTGACTCTGTTAAGCCATAGTCTCTTGCATAGAGATTTCATACAACTCCAAGTAACAAGAGTACTAAAACTAAGTGGCCTAACCTTTCTATCAGAAGAAAAATAAGCATTGCCTGCCTTCCACCAAAACAAAACAAAAAACAAAAGAAAAAAAAACCCACACAAATCACAAGTCAAAGACCACAACAAACCCTAAATTTTTTTCACTCTGCAACTAGAAAAAATCCTCTAACAGAAGACAGCCTAAAAAAAGGCAATAATATAAACATACTCGCTCATTTAAACTAACAGTAGATAAGAACACACCTTCTTTTCAGAGGTTACTTCTAGTAACATCAGCTAACCTTAATCTACCCTGCCTAAAGCAGTCTGACCAACCAAGCAAAAAGCTCAGCACA
>NW_011104726.1:0-526 GCF_000146605.3 Meleagris gallopavo | reverse complement strand
TTTCTCAGCTACTCTGCGTGCACACACCTCCAGCTGCTGCCCTCCATCAAATCACGTAATTCTGTAGTTGATATGGTGGTTCAAAAAAAGCCCAACCGTTGAAACAATAGCTATATGTGTACCTCTCTGCTCTGGCCCAAAAGCTCAATGCCAGGTCTGCTGAAGGAAGCTGGTCAACAAAGCTGAGAGCAGTGTCTGTAAGGGGAGAAGTGGGGCCATTGGCAGTTGGTGCAGGGATGTCAGGGGGAGCTGCCTCAGTCACATGCTCGCTGTGCAGAGCAGGATGGCAGCTGAAGGCTGTACTGTCGTTGTGTTTCTTCTTCTCTCTGGACTGCTTGTTCCATGGGATCTCTTTGATCTGTGGGACAAGCTAATCAAATGGTTTTTGGCATACTTGGCAAATTTTATTGAGTGACGAACAGTCTCACCTGTTATCCCTTGGTTCTAAATTGAAGCACGTATACTTGTGTTAAGCTACTTGAATGTTTGGATTTCACCTCTTGCAAAGCCCTCTGGTGAGAAGCAG
>NW_011104725.1:0-532 GCF_000146605.3 Meleagris gallopavo | reverse complement strand
AGCGATGAGCTGAGAGTTCATCGTCATCCTCAGGGAGAGACTCACGGGGCCATGGGGAATGTACTCAGCTCCTGCAGGGGGGCAGTGGGGTCTTTGTGCCCGGAGGAGCAGCTGAGGGTGCGTAAAGCCCCAGCGGGGCATCGGTGCTGCAGGGCGGAGCATCCTCTACCCTATGGCTGTCTGGAAACATTTGGGCATGCACTGACAGCAGGAGTTGCTCTTGGCACCGTGAGGACACGGTCATATTTTTGGGAAAATGCAAGAATTGGCTGCACAGCACCGCCCAGCAGCACCTTTGGATGGAGAGCTCTGCGGGACACCCTGTAATCACACTGCTGCAGGGGAAGTGTGCTCCGGAACAATGTAGTCACCTGTGTCACAGGTTGGCAGAATGCCTTCACCTGCCTGGGAAAAATGTTCCTGGATGTTCAAAACCACATCCTGATCTGCTCCACCCTTGGGAAGGAGGAGCACGGCCGTGGGATTCCTGCTGTACCCTCCCTGGGACTCCATCCCCATCGCATCAGCACAG
>NW_011104724.1:0-802 GCF_000146605.3 Meleagris gallopavo | reverse complement strand
TGAGTTCGTTTCTTGGTTTTGCCTGTGACTGAGCTCAAGGCTTTTACATTCTCCATGCCTCACTTCTTCATTAGAGGCAGTACTTTCTTTCCTACATTGTCTCATGTACCTGTTCAGTGCATCAGCCTAGTATCTCTTAAAAATGGCTTAGACAGAGAATTGGAAAGTTGTGCCCCAGCTCTCAGGACACCTCCATTAGAATCCTTGAGCAAGAATTCGTACTCTGTTGTGCTGTTCTTAATGTCTGCCTGGCCTGAAGCTTCTGAGCTCTATTGGAGTTGAAGCAATAAAAATCCAAGCATAGCATAATCAGGTGAATATATGTAGCATACATTGCTCTATCCTTCCTCCTGTTTCCTTACCTTTCAAAGATGCATGCCTTTCTGTTACTGACAGACTCTGCTGGAGTGCCTTCTTGCTCTAATGCCCTTAGAAAGTGACAGAAACCTATCTTCAAGTTAGTCCTTTACTGGGCGTCTTCTTCTGTGTGCTTTTGAAATACATACTTAGAAATCTTTGTGTTTAGAGTAAAATTTCTTTCCTGTGCCTCATCAGTAAGCAATAAAAAGTACCTTCAGCTGTAGATACTGTGGGAGCTTTATAAATATGTTTTCAAAGTGACACACAATAGCCTCACATTGCTGTTTAATATCATAATTGTTTTTATCAAAACATTTATGAATTATTCAAACACTGAGAGAACCGACAGGAATAACTGTTATCTGGCCCACTTTTCCTTCTCCCTCTTACATATTTTGATGTATCTTTGCTGAGTTTAGTATAGTTTGGCCTGATTTCATAG
>NW_011104723.1:0-418 GCF_000146605.3 Meleagris gallopavo | reverse complement strand
AGAGCTGCAGCTAAGTCTTCTGTACATCAAACAGAAGGCAGTCCAAGATTTCCAAGATAACTCAAATTGTCTCAGTTATGAAAAACAGCAACACAGCTCACTGTGGACCAAACTCAAGAGGATTTTCATAATTAAGAGAAAAGCTTCTTTAAAAGCTCCATTTGCATAAATACAGCTAAATTTCCACTTGATTGGCGTTAAAAATACATCAAGTTGTGTTTTTATATTATTTTCATTATTATTGTCTTTTAAATATGGTTCTTCAGACTTACACCACACCATCATTCTTGGTGAATGAAAGAGAAGGTACTCTGAATGAAATCAGCATTGGCTTCTCATGGTGGGTGTGCACCCTTGCCAGCACTTGCTGTACAGTCACACGTCTTGTTACAATGTTTATGGGGGTGGGAGCAGGGGG
>NW_011104722.1:0-459 GCF_000146605.3 Meleagris gallopavo | reverse complement strand
TTCACTTGTTTCTTAGATTCTTTAACCTATAGTGCTACACGTCATTTTGCAATTCATGGATTTACCATGAGGGCTATGACTACATTAAAGTTGAGTCCTCAGACTGTGAACAGGTATGAGAAGATTATGTATTTGCAAGTAAGTTAAGTAATGCCATGATGTCAGCTAGTGATTCTAGAACACAATTAATAATTTCACATTATGTGCTTAGCTCTGAATTTCTTGAATTTTACAGTCTGATGCTGAAAGTGTTTAAAGACAGACTAGATATATTTTTTATTTTTAGGAAAAATTTCTTTAAGGTTGGACAAACACTGGAACAGGCTCCCTGGTGAGGTGACTGGTGCTCCATGCCTGTCAATGTTCAAGAAGCATTTGGATAATGCCCTCAATAACGTGCTTTGGTCTCATTTGGACTCAGTGATCTCTGAAGGTCCCTTCTAAATGCACTCTTCTATT
>NW_011104721.1:0-539 GCF_000146605.3 Meleagris gallopavo | reverse complement strand
CCCTAACAATTTCAAAAGCTCTAGAGCCAGTTTACCTTTAGCTAATCCTCTTTGCATCATTGCCATCCAAATGACACCAAATCAAACATCTCAAATAGAAAGCAATTCAATGCAGATTTCTTAAGTATTGAAAATAACTCTTAGAAAAAAAATCTCAAACTGAAAGGAAGTGAACTTACAATGCAAGCTAGTTAACCCAGAGAAACAAAAATTATGAGCCTGACTTGAGACAAGTTAGTTTAAATCTTGTCAGTGAAATCAGTATTTCTTAGTATGTTGGTGCTCTGTGAAGGGCAGGGATATTTTTTCTTACACAAATGTGATTATGATTCCATGCTCTTGAGAAGATAATATTTTTGGACCAGTCCATTCCCCACACAGTGTCTTTAGGAGGCATCATGTATTGGTGTGCCCCCCAACAAATTTGAAGAAAATATTATTGAAACAATAATTCTTCTGATTTCTGAAAGAGCAAAAGATCAATATACGAATCACAAGCAGAAGCACCAATTTCTTTAATTTTAATTTAATACAAAGGA
>NW_011104720.1:0-535 GCF_000146605.3 Meleagris gallopavo | reverse complement strand
AAATTAAAGTGTAAAAATCATGCTTGTTTTGTTTATCCAGGCTGGAAAATTAGATCCACACCTTGTTCTAGATCAGCTTCGTTGCAATGGTGTTTTTGGAAGGAATAAGGATTTGTCGACAAGGATTTCCAAACAGGATCGTGTTCCAGGAATTTAGACAGAGGTAATAATATGTACAATTAATATGTACAATCTGCTGAGGTTTTATTTTTTAAGATGAAGTTCCTTGTTAAATAATTGAATGGGGCAGGGAGGGAAGGAAACAAAACAAAACAAAACAAAAAACAACAAAAAATACAGCTGGAACAAAATCCAAAACACTTCTGAAGTGGTTTGAACTTAAATGCTACAGGTTTACTTTGAAGAGAATAGAAAAGTGAGAGCAACCTAAACTGCATGTCTGGAGAATCTCCTTTGCCACGCACTTGTTGACTATAGCTTTGTGGCTTTATAAAAATGTTACTGGTTATTGGTGAATGTAAAGTTTGTTTTCATTTGCCTTAAAGGTATGAGATCCTTACTCCCAATGCAATTC
>NW_011104719.1:0-474 GCF_000146605.3 Meleagris gallopavo | reverse complement strand
CATCCATTAACTGCTCTACACAGTGCCTCAGCAGCTTTGTTGGATAGAGATGCAAGCATCAAACTGCCATACAGAAATGCTGGGCTCTAACCCCCTTATGATACCAAACTGATCAATGGCCTCACAAAGGTCATTTGATGGCCTCCAGACCCCATATCCCCTCCACAGCAAAGCAGTTATGTCAGTCTGTGTGCTCCTTGGTGGAAACATAACCCTAATATCTATGAATTGTATTGCACTGGCTCCCATGCTGACTGAAAAATTCTACAGAATGTTGCTTATAAGCACGTTCCCAAAGTCTATCCACTAGAGGAGAAGCACTTTCCCAAACAACTTTTTTAGGACTCTTTTGAATGATGATACATTGTCAGGATTATTCAAAGTCCTTTCCCCCTCCCCCCCAAGTCCAAAAGAGAGATACTGAAACCAGAAAAAGAAATCATAAGATTAAAATTAAAACTGTTTACAGATTAA
>NW_011104718.1:0-680 GCF_000146605.3 Meleagris gallopavo | reverse complement strand
CAGAATAAAGAGAATCTCAGAACAAAACACTGGACCTTTGAAAATTAACCAACATCAGACACAATCTTTATCTTCACATCTACCTGCAGCTCCTGCTGTGATTCTGGAAACCAAGAACGAGCCCAAAGTACTTTTTGTTGACACGAACAATAAAATCTATTTTTCAAAACTGCAATATTATGTAGTATAGTTTATGACTTAGAAGCAAAACTAAATTATGAAACTTTCTACGGTGTCAAGGAAATTTTACTGCCAAAAAAAAGTTTTGGTCCCTAGGAATCTTCTTTCACAATTCCAAAGGTTTGATTGTACAATAGTGGTCATAGCTTTTTTTCCTTTTTTTAAAAGAAAAAATTTTATTTTTAAAAGAAGTTTAATTCTACCAAGAAAAAGTTCTGTTTTTTTTTTTAAAAAAAAATCTTTAAAAGAGACAACCGTAAAAAAAACCAATACCTCTTAACATCAATGGCAAGTAACATTAATATTAAGTTTTCTCACAGTGCATTTTATTGCTTTCCTGAAAGTCCTCATCATCTTTGTCAACTTTGGAAGGCTCAGAACAGTACATCCTGATATTGTCCTCTAGATACCAACTGAGATTTTCATCCATCACAGAGAACATAAGGATAAACTCAGCATCGACATATTTATCATTGTCCTTATTCATTGCACCTGAAAAA
>NW_011104717.1:0-361 GCF_000146605.3 Meleagris gallopavo | reverse complement strand
ACAAGACAGCAGGAGACAACAGGGGATGTGTGATGATGACAAGAAAGTGGGAGAAGAAGATATCTGCTGGTCATGCGCCCAGAACACAAAAGCTGGCACCCTAGATTCCCTCGTTGCTTTACAGGAGGGCATGGAAGGTGCTCAACATATCCGGAAACGAAGGCCAACAGCTCTGTCCTCAGTCCGCCGCCTGGCTTTGGGCTTCCTGGGCAATGGGCTCATGGGACGTCCACCACATCTTAGCAGGGCAGGTACCTCCTGCCAGAGAAGCGGCTGCCCAGGCCAGAGATGCCAAAGCCACCGGAGGAGATGGGCACTCCCTCCTCACTCAAGATGCTGCCCACAGCAGCGGAGGTGCTGG
>NW_011104716.1:0-458 GCF_000146605.3 Meleagris gallopavo | reverse complement strand
AATAAAGCAATACCACATTAGCTGTCAAGCTCTGCATCCCTGTAGTTAGGCTACATGCTAATGAAGAGAACGTAAGAAAATCATTCAAAATTCCGTGAGAAGTTCCATCATTCTAGAATTTCAAGGCATACAAATGTTGTCCTACACTGAAGTAGTGAAGTTAAACCTGTAAAATGCAATTGCTAAATCTGAACTTCAAAGTTATCTTTTTTTTTTCCTTAACCCAAGGCATCAGAGGAGGCAGCTTCTCTCCTTGCACCTGTACAACACTAAACTCATTCCATGTCAGTATAGCTCAGCACATCACTTAAAATTGCTTTCTGCCTAGAAGTCTTCCCATCCTACAGCTGCTCACTCGCAGAACAAGCAAATTAAAAGTTTATTTACGATGTCAGATTGGGTCAGCACAGAACAACAGAAAGCAGAACCAATATCACCACTGCAACAGAAAGATCTAC
>NW_011104715.1:0-456 GCF_000146605.3 Meleagris gallopavo | reverse complement strand
TGGAGTGGGTTCAAAGAAGGGCGACAAAGCTGGTGAGGGGTCTGGAGCACAGGCCTTATGAAGAGTGGCTGAAGGAGCTGGGATTATTCAGTCTGGTGAAGAGGAGGCTCAGGGGAGACCTTATTGCTCTCTATAACTACCTGAAGGGAGGCTGTAGTGAGCTGGGGGTTGGCCTCTTCTCTCGAGTAACTGGTGATAGAACTAGAGGGAATAGCTTCAAGCTGCACCGGGGGAGATTTAGGCTGGAAATACTACTTTCCTGAAAGAGTGGTCAAGCACTGGAATGGGCTGCCCAGGGAGGTCATGGAGACATGGATCCTGGAGATGTTCAAGGAACGTTTGGATTTTGTGTTGAGGGACATGGTTTAGTGAGTACTACTGGTGATACGTAGATGGTTGGACTGGATGATCTTGAAGGTCTTTTCCAACCTTGGTGATTCTGTGATTCTGTAAAAG
>NW_011104714.1:0-461 GCF_000146605.3 Meleagris gallopavo | reverse complement strand
AGGTTCAGCCTTTCCAGGACACTCCAGCACAAAAGCACAGACACTCTGTACTGTCAATCTCAAAGCACACAGCAGGCTGGTCAGCACTTGCTGTACAAGTTCAGACCCTTCTGTACAGTGGTGCTAATTGTCTACTGGCCAGCAGTGGAAAAATGAGCAAGTTTGAGGCAAAAAGAGCAGAGGGTGGAGGACAAAGAACTCCTCTGTGGTTTATATGTAGAGTGATAGAGCCCCATTTTTCTCTTAACCTTCTGCAGCCCAGGCACTGAGTGCTCTCTGGCTGCTTCAGAGCTGCAGAATCCCAAAGGAGGGTAAAGATCTGGCTGGGTCTGGTGATGCACAGCCTGCAGTCCTGCAGAAAGGAGGATCTGCTGAGCACAGTTGTCTCCTAGCTTGTCTTTCCCTCTTGTCCTCTGGATTCCTACGGTCTAAACTGCCTTCTACATAGGAATGACCGGGAA
>NW_011104713.1:0-756 GCF_000146605.3 Meleagris gallopavo | reverse complement strand
GGGGTTTCCAGTGGCTGTCACACATCCCACTCTGGATTCTCCTTTGCATGGCTACTCAACAGAGCGACTGCCGCTGAAAAAGAGCAATATGCATAATTGTCATGCAAAGAAGGAAAAGGAGGATTGTGCTTGGCCGCAGAACTTTCCTTTACTCAAGGGATTTGTAAGGTTCATCACCACACAAAGCCACAGGGTGGTGAACAGGCTGGGGCTCTGGCTGAAGGTCTTCCAATGTTCGGGGCTCTGCAGGCTCTGTATCTTGTGTGGCTGTGCTGGTAGGTAATGAGGCTGGAACTGCTTTTAAGGTTCCCAGAGTCTTGAGATGGTTCTACAGCCTGTGTGTGCTGTGGATGTGCTTGTGGGTGTTGAGATTAGATCTGCTTTTGAAGCTCTTCCCACACTCTGGACACTTGTAGGGTCTCTCTCCTGTGTGGATGCGCTGGTGGTAGATGAGGTGGGAACGACTTTACGGTCTTCCCACACTCACTGCACTTGTAGGGTCTCTTTTCTTTGTGTGTGCTGGTGCTGCTTCAATTCAGAACTGCTTTTGAAGTTATTTCCAAACACAGTGCACTTGTAAGGTCTCTCCCCTGCGTGGAAGCACTGCTGCTTATTTAAATCAGAACTGGTTTTGAAGCTCTTCCCACACTCTGGGCACTTGTAGGGTCTCTCTCCTGTGTGTGCGTGGTGGTGCAGCTTCAAACCATAACTGCTTTTGAAGCTCTTCCCACACTCAGAGCACTTGTAGGGTCTCTC
>NW_011104712.1:0-315 GCF_000146605.3 Meleagris gallopavo | reverse complement strand
TACAATACTCTCCTTTGACTAGTCAACAGTGTAGTGACATGGAACAGTGGAGAAGAAAAAGTGAACTATTCTGGTAGTGCTAAGTCCTAATCCTTTTAATTTTACCGTAACATCTGTGGGCTGTGTCTTGGATAATTTAGGGTTTTAGGGATGGAGGCAGAAGTAAAGGAACGGAGTACCAATGTATCTAGTCTTCTAAGACTAATATTAAAAGGATCTGATGTGTTGCCATCGTAGTGTGACTGTAGGCATAAAACATGCATATGAAAATTGCTTTAATATCAAATAGACGTGGTAGGATTGACTTCAGAACAA
>NW_011104711.1:0-538 GCF_000146605.3 Meleagris gallopavo | reverse complement strand
CTGTTTTTCATGTATCTTTGTATGACTTTGTGTTTAACAGACTGCAATCAGTGAGAATTACCAGACCATGTCGGACACTACATTCAAGGCCTTACGTCGGCAGTTGCCAGTTACCCGCACCAAGATTGACTGGAACAAGATTCTTAGCTATAAGATTGGAAAAGAGATGCAGAATGCTTAAAATGAACGTTGCATGACTGGATCATTTTAGTGTCCTTGTATAAAAATTAAAAAAAAATAAACGAAAGGTATTTGGAACTGTCAAATCACCCAGTCAGCATGGGCTTTTGCCGTTGAAAATCACTGTAAGTAGTTTGGTTAGAGCACAAAGCTTAGCTAATTGATTCTTTTTTCCTTTTCCTTTCTCTTCAAAGGGTTGCAACTTCAGTATAGCTGAGTATTTCCTTTAAAGTTTCTGTTTACCTTTATTTTTATAATGAAGAGACCATGCCTTTAGTTTCCGATTACAAGTTAAGAACAGTTTGAAAATATTTTGCATATGATAACCCTTTCTCTTGCTTTCATGTGAAATGGACGA
>NW_011104710.1:0-713 GCF_000146605.3 Meleagris gallopavo | reverse complement strand
TATCAGTGATCTCTGAGGAGAAAAGACAACAATAATAGCTTCTGAGAAACTTCACTTGAATGCAAAACATGGCAGATACAGACAGCATGTTGTTTTCCCGTGCTGTCCAATTTCATTTCCAGCTTTATGCTATGTGCAGTCCTTGCTGAAGGCACTCTATGTGTGATTGTGAGACGCAAGCATTTACAGGCAATACACATCTGCTCCTGCGCTGAGAGAGTCCCACAAAGGCAGATGACATCATGTTGAGTGACTCCTTAAGGGCTCCTTGGGGTCGTTCTCGCAAGAAGTGGCTCAGCTCCTGAGTGTGACCTTATCACACTGCTCTCAGGAAAATTCTGCTGGCTCTTTTGACTTCTCCTGTTTTGCCCCGTGGATGAGAGTATGGGAGCAGAAGTAGTTCATGATCCTTTCCAGATCCCCAAAGAAAGGCACATCAATAAAGTGTGAAATTAAGCGTTGGATTTATTAAGACACAGTGGGAAGAGGTCTAGAGACAGCAGATACATCCCACCTCCCTTCTGGTTCTGGGAACCCCATCTTTCTTCAGTATCAGACAGAACCAGGGGATTTAGCCAAGTCACACTGTGCAGAACCTTTCCATTGGGAGCTCTATCCCATCCTCATATGGTGGAAATCCATTTCTGAGATTATACCTTCCAGCACACGGAGCACAGCTGGGCAAGGTGCACTCCAGCTGATTCCATTACTGC
>NW_011104709.1:0-370 GCF_000146605.3 Meleagris gallopavo | reverse complement strand
ATCCATCATTGCTAATCAATTTGTCCAGGTCTGCTGCGTCTTCTAAAGTGACGTCTCCCACATGCCTGCAGGAGAATCACTATTTTTTCCTTTCCACTCTTGGAGCTACTGTGTCTCAATTCTCAGTTGCAGCGGGCAAATGCTGCCTTTGTCTCATGGCCCTAAGCAGGATGCAGAGCCTTGCTTTAGACTGAGTGGGATACAGGAAGTCCCAGGTGTCCCACAGGTAGACTTAGCGTTTCAGGCTCAGGATGCTGTGAAACATAATTGTTTCCTTTATGACAGAGTGCAGAAAAATCTTTTTTGTGTGTGTGTGCGTGACTAGTTTTGAGTTTTTAAAGTTTCTTTACTAATTTTGCAATAAGAAGTT
>NW_011104708.1:0-387 GCF_000146605.3 Meleagris gallopavo | reverse complement strand
GCTCTATCCCTCTAAGCATTCTTGTGGCCTCCACTGGACCCACACCAACAGGTTGTCAACAGTTTATGGGCTGGTTCGGCCCGGTTCCGTGACTAGAAGGGCGGAGGGATCCGCGGATCCGCGCCCCCGGAAAAAGAAAATAAGGGACCCCGAAATAATTGAAAACAGTGGCAACAATCTGAGGTAAAACAAAGTAATTTCCTAAATATGGTATCAACAGAATTTTATAAGGAGAGAGAATATGAAATTGATGGTGGATCGGCCTTACCACAACGCTGAGATGAGAAGCGCAGGCAGAGAAGCGCAGGCAGAGAAGCGCAGGCAGAGAAGCGCAGGCAGAGAAGCGCAGGCAGAGAAGCGCAGGCAGAGAAGCGCAGGCAGAGAAGA
>NW_011104707.1:0-703 GCF_000146605.3 Meleagris gallopavo | reverse complement strand
CCTGGGTCTCAACACAAAAGCTAGATTCACACCGAGCTCCTGTCCGTCCCCCTTTCCCTCACCCAAACCCAGCAGGGATCCCACTGGAGCCTTCAGGCAACACATCCCAAGCTGGTTCTACACCTACAAGTACGTACTGACCCCCAGAATAGAAATGCTTTCCTCCCACTGAGATATCTGCACTGGCAGAACACACGGTGGTGAGATGGCACAGTGAGACCAAACCGAGGGAGAGAGCTCTTGCTGATGTCCAGGGAAGTACCACTTGAATATTAATTTTGCACCATGAAACCATTGTTGTGAACTGAGCTACTCAAAGCCAGCATCCAGGGCCATAGGTCACAGCTTGCATTAAATAATTGAGCTAACAAGCAGCGAGTGAATACAAAAGGATTCTCTGTATTACTCTGTGCATTTTGATGAACTATGGCCATATCTCTATAAATATGACCTGCTCATTAAGCTTTCACCTGCCTGATGGAGATGTGAGGACTTGAAAGACCAATCTGCTTGCCTTCTGAGTGGCTCAGTTCACAACAATGGTTTCATGGCTTCAGTCGGCCTGAGTATCAATTGCTTGGTGAGAGACCCTTACCTAAGGAAGGTGCACAGAGAGAGCAACCACTGCAGAAGAGAGGGCTCCTGGAGCAGCCGAACCTCAGCCCTACAAGTATGGGACATCCAGCAGCAGCCAGCCAGGACA
>NW_011104706.1:0-739 GCF_000146605.3 Meleagris gallopavo | reverse complement strand
CCCTGACCGTGGGGAAGAGAAATCGCGACCTCCCCCATCATTGCTGCTGCCCTCGGCTCTGCCCCTGGTGCCCATCCCACTCCCACCCTCCACCCCGCCGCCGTTGCTCCCCGTGACGCTGCTTTCCTCCGCTCCGCCAACGTCGCCTGTTGCTGCGTCTCTGCAGCCTGCATTTAACTTCGTTAGAACCAATAACGGACCTGCTTATCCATTCGAACTTCCCTCCAAGAATAGGGTGTTAGACATATTACAGGCATTCCTCATTCTCCCACTGGACAAGCTACCACTGAGCATACTCATCTAACATTGTAAGTGACATAAAAGAGTTTGTAAGTCGGTGAGTGTAGTGTGGAAATGTCAATTTTCAATTCTACAGTCTGAGGGTATATCATAGCATCTGACACTTTCCAACCCAGACACACCACAAGAAAGACTGTAAGCGTTTTGCTTTCTCTCTGCCATCTGTCAATAAAGCGGAACCAGCCTCTCGATATCGATGGGTTATACTGCATCAAGGCATGAAGAATTCCCCGACTATGCGTCAGCTATTCATAGCCACAGTCTTGCAACCTATTCATAAAGCAAACCCTCGTATGATCATTTATCATTACATGGATGACATACTGTGCTGTCAGGAACAGCATTTTGATAATAGCTGGCAAATGCAATTAATTTCCCATCTCTCTCAGTTTGGCCTTACGGTGGCACCAGAGAAAGTGCAACACACCTTTCCTATGTT
>NW_011104705.1:0-437 GCF_000146605.3 Meleagris gallopavo | reverse complement strand
AGAAATCATTATCTTTTCCCTCTCATCCCCTCGCCACTGATACTTGTACCAGTCATTTCTATAGCATCTTTTTTTTGTATCTGTGTATTTTGCCTGCAGTTACGTACTTCCATGCTTCCTATATAAAATAACTTTCCGGTTGATGCATGCTACAGTGTTCTTTAAGCAGCATAGAAAAGCCTTTCTTATTCTGCTAAATGCTAAATTCCGCATGGAATACCACACCCTATTTTTTTGTCTTACCTGCTTTTATTTAAAATGTGCAGTGAAGTTGTTGCTGCTGTCATTTCAGTACTCTGTTGCTGTTGGGACAAACATTTGGGTTTGTTTGCTGAAGGTCAGCAGTGTGGATCTTCTGTTGATTATAGTGTGGGTATTTTCCCAATGCCAATTGAATTGAAGTATATCCAAGTTTTGTTGGTTTGTTTGTTCCCTCT
>NW_011104704.1:0-483 GCF_000146605.3 Meleagris gallopavo | reverse complement strand
TGCAGGATGCACCAGTCTGTGTGCCAGCTGTTCCCAGGGGATCCACAGATCTCCTACAGCTCCAACAAGATCACCAAATGCAATCTTTCCTTACTGTTTGAGACCCAAATGGTTAATGATGTCTTCTAAGAGAAAGTGAGCTTCCTCCTAGTAGTTCAGATTAATGTGTGCTCTTCACGGATATCTGGGAGCTCATGCCCTGCTTTACAGAAGTCCTTGTTTCTGAAGGTAACCAGGCTCTGCTCTGATTGTGTGAGCCTCCCTACTGCTATTGCCAATATGCCAGGATAGTTAATCCACATGTTGTTTTGTTTTTTTTTTTTTCCCTGGGGTTATTTGCCAAGTTTTCAGTAAGTAAAGATTACCAGAGAGAAAACCATAAATATAGGCTCAGGTAGGAATTGTACTTGCTAATCTCTCCTAAAGGCCAGTGCCTTGATGGGACACAGTGCCTGCTTGGATAAGATGCTAGGTGGACAGTTG
>NW_011104703.1:0-324 GCF_000146605.3 Meleagris gallopavo | reverse complement strand
AGAGAAGGAGGAGGAGGAGGAGGGGAGCGGGGACCAGGGCTCGGTGCAGAAAGGCAGAGGAGCGCGGGACAGACACGCAGCGCCGGTGAGGTGAGCCCCCTGAACCCCGAGTCTGTTGCATGGAGTCTGCTCTCCCCAAAGCTCCCACTTTCTAATGCTTTGTGCTCTCTTTTCTGCTCAAACTCCAATTTTTGGGTGGCTTGATGGCTTTTGGGGTTCAGGATGAGGCCACAGCTGTCTGTATGCTTTGTAGGATAGCATGTCTGCACAGCACCAAAATCTCCAAATTCTTGAGCTATAGAAAAGCAGAGTTGCGTCTGTGTT
>NW_011104702.1:0-510 GCF_000146605.3 Meleagris gallopavo | reverse complement strand
CAGACAATGCATAAGCTATATGACACTATCAAGCTTCTTTCTGCAGTCCAACATTGACAAAACTCTGAAAAGCTGTAGGATGTAGATGTGTCTTTGTGGAGGGGAGGTGAAGGATACTCATGAGATAGAGTGCTGCAGCGGTGGTAGTAAATGAGAAGTTTCTTTTAGATTTGATTGGAATTGTCCTTTTATTAAAAACTTCTTAAAATGTTTCACTTTGTGGAAGTTGCACACTTTTTTTCCCCCAAAGTATTGAAATCAAACCATTCAACTACTTCTTAAAAAAAGAAAAAGTATTTAATCCAACCTCTTCCTCATCCTTCCCTTGTTCCTGTTCCTAAGTTTTGAAGCATGTTAAGTTGTTGCATTCAAGCTTTCCCATTTTTACTCAGAGCCCACTGTTTTCTATGCACTACTTGCTTTAGGAGGAGAGTGATATTTCCTGAGATAATTACTAGACAGTGTGAGTTGAGAAACCTTAATCCGTGGGTGATCCCAGCTGTGCTGTTT
>NW_011104701.1:0-313 GCF_000146605.3 Meleagris gallopavo | reverse complement strand
CCTGACATACTGCAGCCACAAAGACTGAGCTGTTTTCAAAAGTACTTTGAGCCAGTGCGATTCTTAACAGAAATGACGCTAAGATCCCATCAATCTTAGAGAATGTAATTTAAAGTCACTAGATAAACAACACCATATAAGCCTTGGGAAAATGTGATGCATTTCTGTGTTATGTGCTTATTTCTCCTCTGAAAAAGGTACAGTGCATAACAAACAATTTATGTGCATTCTTAACCCAACATGTTACTTGATTTATTTTAAAAGATGCGTTTCTATTGTGTACCATGCTGATGATTTCTTAGTAGGTAGAATT
>NW_011104700.1:0-409 GCF_000146605.3 Meleagris gallopavo | reverse complement strand
TGGACCAGCTTTTTGACAGGATATGAGAGCCGGGGCTGTTCAGCCTGGCAAAGAGAAGTCTCCAAGGTGACCTGATAGCAGCCTTTCAGTATCTAAAGGAGAGCTATAGGAAAGAATGGGACAGATTCTCTAACAGGCTCTGTGGTGATAGAGCAAAGGGAAATGATTTCAAGCTAGAAGAAGGTAGGTTTAGGTTAGATATAAGGAAAAATATTTTACAGTGAGGGTACTGAGGCACTGGAACAGGTTACCTAATGTTGTGATTGATGTTCCATCCCTGGAGAATTTCAAGGTGAGGCTGGATAAGGCCTTGGGCAACATGATCTAGCTGTGGTGTCCCTGTTCATTGCAAGGGAGCTGGACTAGATGGCCTTGAGATGTCTCTTCCAACTCTTAGGATTCTATGATT
>NW_011104699.1:0-493 GCF_000146605.3 Meleagris gallopavo | reverse complement strand
TATATATTTTAATAGCCATTAGATGAGAAACAAAAAAGTGTGACTGAGGGACTGGCTAAAATCAAGGGAAAACTTAAGGTGATCAGGCTCAGATGAACTTACTGTTTCTCCATGATAGAATCTGTTTTACTTTCTGTGGTGTGTTTCCTTCGCCAGATGCTTGAAAAGGATGCAACACAGTTTTCTAAAACCAGGTCTCTCTTTGCTGGGCTAGCAGCAATAATAATGAAAATTTCAAACAGCCTGGTGCAATGCCCTAATGCCTTGGTGGCTGGTCAACGTTAGAAAATACCTCAGAAACAATAGTGGTAGAGGAAGTTGCTATAGGGTGGCTCCACCTTTAGTCTAGAGATCACAGACCCTTTCTGAGCAGACATGGTACAGAAATACTACACATTATGATCTGGCCTTCTGCAAAAATAACTCACTGAGAACGCGACATAACATGACGCCTTCTTTCTGAACTATAACAACTACATATCTAGCAACCAAC
>NW_011104698.1:0-307 GCF_000146605.3 Meleagris gallopavo | reverse complement strand
TACTTGTGTTAAGCTACTTGAATGTTTGGATTTCACCTCTTGCAAAGCCCTCTGGTGAGAAGCAGAACATGTGCAGTAATGCTCAAATGAGCATCATGGACTTGGAAAGCAGCCTTTCAATGCTTCCTCTGTAGTGTTTCCACTGCATTAATGGTCTTTCTGGTGTATGAGACTTTCCCCTCACTTCAGCTTCCTAAGGAGAGGTGATAGTCTCTCCCACAAGTTGGAGTGAGACTGATGAACTTTCTGGTCCTTGGGCACTTCACAACAAGTGCCATTTGTGCTTTTGTCTTAGGCAGGCTGTGCT
>NW_011104697.1:0-459 GCF_000146605.3 Meleagris gallopavo | reverse complement strand
GTGCTGGTTCTCAGGCTGTCGTCCTCTGGCACGTTTCTGTGATAGAGGCGATGGCTGAGCAGGACGGGGCAGGAATATGATTGGTTCTGGTTAGGGAAGGGAGCGGGGACAGCAGGTTGATTTGTGCCACTTACTTTTAGAGCGGTGCTCATGTGCCAGCTTGCGGCAGTGCGAGCCCGCAGTTGTCTGTTCTGTGCCATGCTGAGCTGGTTGATTCCTTCCGGAAGCTGAAGTACCTGTCTGACATAAATGTGAGCGCTGTTTTCTGCTCGTGGCTCTACACCTGACGCTGACAGCATGCCGACAGACACTGCCTTTTGGGGGCAGAAGAGAACAAGGGTCTTCAGTTGGTTCAAGAATCGCCGCTCTTGGATGTGGTGTCAGAGAGGTGCGCCCGGCTTGGGGGTTTCCTTCCGAGGAAACGAGATAAAAAAGGGGAGGCGATGCATGCGGTATCCT
>NW_011104696.1:0-682 GCF_000146605.3 Meleagris gallopavo | reverse complement strand
TTTTAGCAGATTATTCTGTATGCAGTACAACAGATGAGCACTCTGGGGTCCTCCTGATACGTGCTGGCTGCTGCACCCAACGATCTTCCCCAGCCTTTGCAGTAATAGTTTCTGTCACCTGCCTTTATTTATCCAAATGTTTCATTGACTGATGTCTAATCAATATGAAATGTACAATCAGGACTTAAATCTGATTAATTATTTCAGGCCGTGTAGAATACTTGTTGAAGTACACATCCCAAGGCTGGCAGTCAGCAGGGTGTACGTTCTCTGCATCCCATTGACTTCAGAGAGAAGTTAGGACAGCTTGTATTGTTGTGATAATCTGCACCAACTGCCATGTTACAACCAAAGCAATTCATTTTATGTTTTCTGAAAGGTGTATTTTTTTTATCTTGCATAAATAAGTTATCAGAAAATGTTGGCTAGACAGATTATCTTGTCAAGAGCAGAACTTAACTTACTGAAGAAGCAGAAGAAAACACGTGCTATTCTTAAATTTAATAATGCTACAGAAATGTAAGATTTCCTTGTAGGCTGAATGCTCAGTCCCAAAGAGCACCCTGGCAGGTACAAGAGAGTGAAAGCTCTGATAGTTTTCATACTTTTGCAGGAAGAACTTTTGAGCTTTATGCAGCATCCTCTTGGAAGAATAGAAGATTCAGTATTGATTCTGAATTGC
>NW_011104695.1:0-638 GCF_000146605.3 Meleagris gallopavo | reverse complement strand
AGGTACAGCAGTGATCTGGTGGCTTTTAGGATAGTAGCTGAGAGATCAGTCTGTAATGATCATTACAGTGTAATGTGCTCTTGCTGTCCTGCCATCTCCAGTTCACTGTGTTTTGTGGGCATTCAGACCTTCAGCTGCTTTTATGAAACAATTTTGATTTCTACTATTGTAAGGAGTGACCATAAAATACCTTTGCTGGCGTACAGTTGCATCTGTGGCTTGGATAACATTGAGTGCATCTGTTTTATTTTACTGAAGCAGTTGTTTCTCATTTTTTGTCAGCAATGAAATGCTGAATTTCTCAGTGGAGAGGTCTTCTCTCATAAGCTCTAAGTTTGTTGCTGGTGGTAACATTTGCAATGTGCTGAGACTTGTCAGATATTCAGGAAGGAATAGCACAGATAAACAAAGAGCTGTGGAGCAGCATCCAGGTATATGTTTATTCGTGTTTTTAAAATAGAAACGCAGGACAGGACAACAGGCAGCAAATTAAAAGTTGGACCTTGAGAAGTATTCCGCGTGCCTGAAATAGGCATCCTGCCAGTGAACTCAACGAATGATGCTCAGTAGGCACTGTTGTACCCTGCTGCCATCTCCAACTTCTTCAGGCTCCTGGTTTTTAAGTGTGTATCTGGCTA
>NW_011104694.1:0-541 GCF_000146605.3 Meleagris gallopavo | reverse complement strand
TGATTCTCAGGCTGAATATTGATGTTACAAATGCAGAATCAACCGTGCGAGGTTTGTGGGTGACACCATACAAATCTGAATGTTCTTGACCTATTGCTGTTGTAGTAGGTAATAAAGGTAGATATGAGGCTTTTCTGGGTTGAGGGAAATTTCTTTAATTGTCCTTCCCAGATATTACTGCTTTTGGAAGTGAATGTTGAGATACACTGGAGCTGGAAGGGTGTTACAATTGCTATAATCTTGGATTATGGTATCATATTAAAAAAATATAAATAAAAAAAATCAATAAATATATTACAATATATATGACAGTTGCTTGTGAGAACATATTGCTAGCACTTCTTCTCTATAGCACATCCTCTGTGATTTTGGAGGGGTTTCCACAGTGTGGCATGCAAAGCAGCAAAGTGAACAAAAAAGTGGACAAAGTGCCAGACTGCATTTAATTTCTTCCTGATATGATCTGTGTGAATTAGTGGAACAATTGACTGCTCCACCATCCCTTTCCAATTGCAGATTTCTTGCTGCCAATGGTCTCTCT
>NW_011104693.1:0-319 GCF_000146605.3 Meleagris gallopavo | reverse complement strand
GGAATAACCCCTGAGAAGGCTGTTGCTGCACACTGGGTGACACCATGTATGTTGGCAAGTTTCCACAAGCTGAACAAGGCAATAAGAAAGCTTGGAGAATTGGTGCAGTCTTAATAGGCAGCCATGCTTGCCTGCTGTCTGTGGTTCATGGGCTGGTTTGGCCCAGTTCCGTGACTAGCGGGTTGGAGGGACCCACAGATCTGCAGATCCAGTAATAGGTAAATGAAAAGGATAGAGAGATGGGCCCAGTACAAAACAGAGGCAAGGTTAATATATTTAATTCTGTATTATTAACACAAGGCAAGTTTTTTGTTTGTTT
>NW_011104692.1:0-321 GCF_000146605.3 Meleagris gallopavo | reverse complement strand
TCATAACCTCAAAACTGAAATGCAGAATCTCAAAAGTGCAGCCTCTAAAATGGTTGGGTTATTAACTACTGTGCTAAGATTATTTGCTAAATTACAGCATGGAAGTATTCTCCAGCTTATTATTTCCAACAACAGGCATCTTTTATTAAGAAACTCAACTTGAATAATCAAGAACCACCCACTGTGAAATGAATGAAGTGTGTTCCCCAGAGAGCACAATGACTTTCTTTACCAGTGCTGTGCCTCAAAAGAATGGCAATACATCCCTGACTTGGCAAATGGGTCTTTGGCAAAGAAATGATCTTTTTTTTTTCTTTTTTT
>NW_011104691.1:0-522 GCF_000146605.3 Meleagris gallopavo | reverse complement strand
AGACCTTTTTAACCTGACAGTTCCAATCAAGCTAATTCATCCGAGAGAGACCAACCATCCTTTTATTTATTTTAAACTATTTTACCAAGGTAACCCAATCCAAGTCATCTCCATATCTAGTTTACAAGAGAAGCCTTGGTGACAACATCTGTCCTGTGTAAAATGTCAAAAAAGTAAAATTCATAAAGCTATCAGAATTGTTGTTCAGATGCACACACCAAAACGAGCTTCCAGCATCACTGCATACCCAGTGAAGATGAAAGGTCACAAGGAGATATTGGGGCCACGAAGGTCTTTGGCAGGCTGCAATATGCTCAGTGCAATTTGGGACCTGCCTATAGATACCTACAGATGCCTGGCAGGAGGTGGTAGAGCTGGTGGTGGGATGTGGCATTGCTGAGCACAGTGCTGTGGCTTTTGTCTTTCTCTTGTGCAGTTTGTTGGTAGGTTTTAGGTTGATGATATATTACTTTGGAAAACATGCACGTCTTCTGCACAAAATGGAGTGCTGTAGCAGACGAT
>NW_011104690.1:0-335 GCF_000146605.3 Meleagris gallopavo | reverse complement strand
TGCATAACAGGTAAAACTCTATCTTCACATTCACAGATATTTGTATTAAAATTATCAAGTACTTCCCGATTTGTAAACCAAAGAACCATAACAGAGCTGCAAAGAAAACATTTAGCATAATGCAGAGCAGGTACTAAACAGCACTGAGCAGAGCATGCTCAAAAGTGCTGTTTAATGTCCTCACACTCAGTGTGCATGCATCATTTTATGAAAATAAGAATGGTCCAAGAGAATGAGACCGTTAGCACAGAAGCTTTTGATTGAGTACAAAACGTCAAACCCCAGCTGTCAAACAACACATTCCTATAAAGACTGGGCATCTTCCACTTTCTTGC
>NW_011104689.1:0-570 GCF_000146605.3 Meleagris gallopavo | reverse complement strand
TCGTGTTTCTCATGTCAAGGGGACATATGTGAGTGGTTTAAGACACGCAGGCCTTGCTGGAGCACTGGACAGCGCTGAGCAGTCCTACCCATACTTCTTTTGGAGCATGATCACAAGAGACCCATCTGTGAGACCACAATATTGCTTTGGTTTGGTGAAACTCCTCCAGTGGAGAGCCTGGATGTAAATGAGGAGGAAGGCTTCTCAGGTGCTTGGAGCCCAAGATCTTTGGGCTGAATTTGGAAGCTCAGTTGTCTGATGGTGCTGATGTTCTCAGAGGGTCTATACACAGAAATTACAACAAATTTCACAATTTCCAAGGGAGTGTGGGACTGCGTGCAATGATCTCTGCTTTAAAAAGCTGCTCGTGTGATGAAAAGGTTTAAGAACTCTTCTTCTAGATGGCACAAGAACCCACCTTGGGGAAGGATCATCTGGGGGTGTGTTGCTCAATGCAGGGGTACCTGAGTGATCAGTTGGTGCCATAAATCCCGTGCTAAATCCATTGCGTGGAACTCTTGCAGCTGCTAAGTGACACCATTTAACTTTAAAATATGAGTTGAAAATGAT
>NW_011104688.1:0-590 GCF_000146605.3 Meleagris gallopavo | reverse complement strand
GAACTGCAGGGCCATTTGCTTTTCTGTATTGGCCAAAAAAGTTGGTCCTCTGCACTGAGCAACTTGTCTGAGTAAAAGTCTGCAAAGTGAATTCACCCTGTTGCCTTCACATTACCAACAGTGCAGTTTTATCAGCACCGTTCTCATGGGACACACAGTGTGTCACCTTATTGTGTACAATGCTGGCACTCGCCAACACCAGGAAAATTGAACTTACGTTCTTCTATGCTGGGGTGACCCTGGCTAGGCGTTGAGACCTGCCCAGACACCCACTGGGAGACCCACGCTGTCTCCCCTCAGCGTGATGGGGGAGAGAATGACAAGAGGAACGACGACTGGTGGGCTGAGATCATGCAGGTTACTAAATGAAGGGAAGAGAAAGGTGAAAGGGCAGTCATTCCCATGATGCTCCGCTAGTCTTTGATCAGCACCTACTGGCCAGACAAAGCCCTCAGGCTTGATAGCTGAGCAGGATGCTCTCAGGATGGGGATCCCTTTGCTCAGTGTGCCATCTGTCCTGGCTGTGACTCTTCCCAACGTCTTGCCCACCCTCAGCATGCCCCCCAGGGACGCACAGTGACAAACACGAT
>NW_011104687.1:0-611 GCF_000146605.3 Meleagris gallopavo | reverse complement strand
CACCTGTGTATGTTTGGAGACTCAAGATTTCCCAGCTGTTTCCTACCTCTGCTAGGTACTTCTCTATTCCTCAGTGCTTCAGCTTGGATTTCTTTCTAATCATTCTAGATCCATTTTGAGACCCACCCTCAGCTCCCACCCCTTTCTCTTTGAAGCTAACTTTTATCTTCCTGAGGATTAGTAACCAGGTCTATCAGACACTTGCCCTGACAATTCAGTCCAATTCCTCCAATGTCTCCTTACATGTTTTCCAGAATGTGGAAGAGATTCCAAAAGTCTAAATAGACCATGGTTCTGTCTCCAGCAATGACCAAGGACAGACATCTGAGCAATGCAAAGCACAAGCACACAGTGATCCTTCCTTGGGTACTCTACCAGCCTATGTAACATGAGGCTCAGAGCACGAAAAGTCAACATGTCTTCATGCAAGCAGAGCCGTAGACAGACTTTTCAATCTTGCACTTTTTCAATCTTCCAGCCCCTCTCTCCTCATTCATACTTTCAAAAATCCACTAGCAGTTTTCAAATTTCCACCCATTCATTAAATACTCTGCAGATAATTTTATTCAACCTAAATTCCTACTTTACCAAGTACTCTTCAACCTGTTCCC
>NW_011104686.1:0-709 GCF_000146605.3 Meleagris gallopavo | reverse complement strand
GTAATGGAATGTTGGTGGGCCCAACATTGATGTTGAGGTCTTTTTCATGCAAATCAGAGATAAATTTGAATTTTGTATGCAGTCAATCCCTAAGAAGTTCACTGTATTTATGTCAGCTTTCTCTTAAGTAGTGAAATGTTTTAATTTGATGGACATGTAGTTATAATAACTACAACATGAGATCTGTTTTTCTTTTAGTTTCTTTGCTCTTTGTATCTATGTATACACACAGATATGTATATTTATATCCATGGAGGTATTTACTTGTATAATGGGACTTTTTTTCTTACTTGCTATTACAATACTGCCACTTAGTAGGTTCAGCTTATAATTATTGCTAAGATTCATTTAAGGTCATTTTTCCAGCAGAAAAACAGACCAGAGTTCTTTATCATTGTGGTCAAAATTGTCTGGGCCAAATTAAGATTGAGAGGCCAGGGCTGGACTTTTCATGATCCAAATGAGGGAAGGCAGGGAAACCTAGAATTAATGTAAGAGGAAAATGTCCAGGCTATCACATAAGGGTTGCCAGATGTTGCAGTAGAAGTGAGTACTACTGGAAGATGTCATGAAGTCTAGCTTTTCTGTTTTTATAGCATCAGGAACTGGTTTAGGTCTGCTGGAAAACAACAGAAACACTGCATCTCTTGCTGTTCCATTTCTAATACAGAGAGACTCTAGGCAATCCAATAATGCAGGAATTATCTGG
>NW_011104685.1:0-554 GCF_000146605.3 Meleagris gallopavo | reverse complement strand
AATATATATTATGAGAGAAATTGTGTGATTGGTGAATTAATACAAGACATGGGAAAGTACACATTTTAAAAAAAATTAGATAATAAGAGGGTAACATATATACCTACTAAAATGTAAATTTAATTTAATGGATTTAGCACACTGAGATGGCAGACGCTGGCCATGAAGAACAAAATAATTATGAACTGCTTTCCAGCATGTTTTATGTGAACAACCATTGCCTAACAACTTTTTTTTTTTCACTTATAAATGAATTAGAAATGCATAAAAGCTCTAGAAAAGAACAATTTTAGAAAACTCTTACAATGTGTATCAATTGATATTACACACTATTAACTAATTCAATTGGAAATTTTTCCACCCAAAATAGAACTCATTGCAATAAGACTACACGTAATATTGGCCAAACTATTCCATGTTTGTATAGAACTTAAGGGAAAAAATATTTTGAGGTGCTGTACACGACACATTCTGAAGGTTGTTCCACATAGCCTTTTCATTCACTTTCATCCTGTAGCAATAACTATATAGACTGACTGTATTATACTATGGAT
>NW_011104684.1:0-469 GCF_000146605.3 Meleagris gallopavo | reverse complement strand
GGAAGGATGTGAAGCTGTTGGAGCAGGTCCAGAGGAGGGCCATGAAGGTGATCATAGGGCTGGAACTCCTCTCTTATGAAGAAATGTTGAAGGAGCTGGGCTTATTCATTCTGGAGAAGAGAAGGCTGTGAAGAGACCTCACTGTGGCCTTCCAGTACTTGAAGGAAGCTTATAAACAGAAGGGGGACCAACATTTTACCCTTCCTGATAGTGACAGGACAAGGGGGAATGGCTTTAAACTAAAAGGAGGCATTCAAGGGCAGCCTGGTCTGGTGGTTGGTGACCCTGCACATAGCAGTGGGTTTGAAATTGATGATCACTGTGATCCTTTTCAACCCAGACCACTCTATGATTCTGTGATTCTATGATTCTATGATTCTATGATTCATTAATTAAAGAAGGGAGAATTAGATTAGATATTAGGAAAAAAATCTTTACTCAGAAGGTGGTGAAGCACTGGCACAGGCTG
>NW_011104683.1:0-409 GCF_000146605.3 Meleagris gallopavo | reverse complement strand
GTTGCTGCGTCAGCTGTGTAATTCAACCTGATTTCATAGTGTAACAAGGCTCACAATCTCACTGCCTGCTTGTCTGCATGCACATCAGCCCTCGTCTAATAACTATTGCACTGAACAGCCAATTTTCATTAAGTCTTCCGACATCTCAGAGGTATTATGGTCCTATAAGATTTATGACAAAAGAAAACGATGTGTTTTTAATGAAAGAATTTATTTGACATGAGGGAATCCACAGAGGAACTCTGTTAAACTTTGCTGGTCCTCAGGTCTACTTAACATTTTATAGGTAACATCATCATCCCACAAAGACAGAATCATTACAAAATATGTCAAAAGGGGACCTAAAGACTGCTTGGACTAAGGATAAATAATAGCATGTAATACCTGATAAACATCTGTCTAAGATTTC
>NW_011104682.1:0-769 GCF_000146605.3 Meleagris gallopavo | reverse complement strand
CTGCCACATCTCAGTATGAAATATGTTTAGATATCAGTCTGTTGAAAAGATGGACTTACATTTATTTTTCGAAATAACAAATAAATAAAAATAATATTTATCTCTGAATAGTAAAAACTATTGTCCGAAACCACAAAATTGATGGCATTGCATAATAAAGCAGCAGTCAAAGCTTTTTTGCTACAGCTCAGTTTGTTGTTATGATGTTATTTTTTTCCCCTCTGGAAAGTTTTTTTCAGACATCAATTTATCAGTTCTGGGAAAACACTGTGGAGTGTATAAGGCAGAAAAGTAGTGAGCAAACTGAGAATAATAAGTAGTAAGTCAAAGAGAGTAATTTGGGTAGACACATGGATTATCCAAAACATACAAAACATACAAAATTTTGTGAGTTCATTAGTTTCAAAATCAAGTTGTAATCTTAAGAGTACTCAGCTTTTGACAAAAGAGTTTAAAAAAATAAATGCTCAAAGTGAGCTTAACTGTAGTTCCCGTTCATATATTTGTTATCCCGAGCAAAATTAGAGGCTGAGTATTCCACTGAATTAAGTGGGAAAAATATTGGGCTTGCAGGAGCAAAACTTAGCCTTTGCATGTCGGATGACATGGTGTGCTGTGTAAGTGACATTTTACAGCTGTATTTATAATAATGTCTACTATACCTTTATACTAATTCAAGATCTGAGCTGCAATCTATGTTCATGGTTGAACAATCAAATAATTTGGCCATTTATCTAGAAAGCACTGGGCTTGGTGAATAGTATATTGT
>NW_011104681.1:0-619 GCF_000146605.3 Meleagris gallopavo | reverse complement strand
TTGGGGGACAGGAACAAGAAGGGGACACAACTCTGCAGAAAGGACAGAGCTCACAACCTGCTCTCAGTGAAAGCTAGTACAAGAGCAGGTGGTAGCCTACATGGGCATTTTGCCTCCTTTGGGCTGGCACTGCTGTGTTCGCCATATTTAACACACTACATGCACTTCCCCATAGCCTTACATGGACCATACACCTGCAAATAATTTAGCCTCTGATTCTCTATGTTTGCTGGTATAGGTTATCATTAAACTTCTTTACTTCGATACTGAGGTTCACTAGAAAGATTATCCTCTTAGATTTTTCTATATTACATATTTAAGATTTAGGGAGGTTGAGTATATGAACTGATTAATTATAACTAATTGTAAAAGAACTAACCCATTCAACAAAGCTAAACATCTGGAAGAGAATTATAAGATTAATACATTTAGAATGTTTTGAGCCAAATATTGAAGTCCAATAAACTGAACTTAGAACTTTTTTGTTAATAAACATGAAGAGATTTTAGCTGGCATTAATAGCTGCCTGGGGCTGTAGAAATAAACATGAAGTGCTATTCCTTTTAAAGTTAATAAATAAAATGGAATTACATGCCCCAATCATTATACTCTGACACTG
>NW_011104680.1:0-689 GCF_000146605.3 Meleagris gallopavo | reverse complement strand
GAGAGCATCAGGTGACCTTGCCGGGAGTTATATCTCCTCGCTGACCGCAAAGCCCCCTGGGGAAACGTAGCTGCTCTTCTCCGCTGGACAGGCACCCGGAACTTGAGCATCAGCAGTCAAACCCCCAGTACATTGCATGATGTTATGATGTGGAATACCGATAATGAAAAATCATGAAACCATGACAGTAATGAACCTGAGTTTGCAGAGATGCTCGGTATTGAGAAATATTAAGGAAAAATACATGTGATTATGAAGTTGAGGAATGTGGATTTTAAGGAAGGTAACAAAAAGGGGCCAATACTGAAGAGGATGATCAGTTACTTTCTATACACATTTCAGTAAATTAAAGAAGAAACTTCAAGAGAAAAAGAAGGTTAAACTGTAATTCTGTTCAGAAATTTTCTAGATTGGAATGTCATTGAAGTTTGAGGCTTTTTGCACAATCATGTACCTTGAAGATCTCAGGTGTAAAAACTTGATTAATGGGAATTTTAATTTGAGATCAGTCTTTATCTTGGAAAATGTGTAGCAGTTAAGCATAAACTTTCTGTTAAACTGGCATTTTTCATATTTACAGAGAGATAACTAATTTCACCACTAAGTAGTGTCACCCCATAACTATGTTGGAGCCACTGGCAGGTTTCCACAGGAAACCACCCATTTGTGAATTGGGCGCATCAGTTTGT
>NW_011104679.1:0-721 GCF_000146605.3 Meleagris gallopavo | reverse complement strand
TATTGCTTCTCTCCTGCTAGAGTGAAATAAGCCTGGGCTAAGAAGAAGAGCTTCAGACTTTTTTGTATAGCTAATAGGCTTTAGTTACCTTTTTTATTTGCAGTGAAACCTCAATAGATAAGGCTTTCATACTCTTTCCTATCCTAGCCCCTTCTCTCCTTTCCTCAGTAGTGGTTTAGAGATGCGATTTATTCTGGTTTACAGGTGTGAGGTACTAGAAGTGCGTAGAAGTTCAGACCGTTCCTTTGAAAAGTGCATATGGAATGGGAAGGAAATCCAAATATAGTATAACTTCTTGTTTGTTTAATAACACAAGATTCCAGTTAGGATAGCCAACTTTTTTTCTTTCTGAGCCTTATTTCAACTGTCCATAAAGGAGGATACAGGTAATTACTATCTTTTAGAGTTCCTTTTTAATCAGTAGCTGAGGAAGCACTGTTTGAAAAATACAACAGACTGGAGTTGTGTTCTGTGAACTGGAAAAGTGAAAACTAAGTATGCAACAGATTATGAGAGTGGATTGTTCGTGGTTTGTTTTAAAATGCTTGTTCAGAGTCCCAAAGTGGTGTCTTTCAGCTTCTGTGAGACTGCTTGAAATAACTGCAGTAGCAGTCAGCATTGTTACTAGACACACAGTTCATACAAGGAGTTAAATATAAGCCAGAGACCCCATAACAAAATCTTGTTTCTGGTTATCAATCTGATACGTATTTATTCAGTG